>NW_028135489.1:0-190000 GCF_964662115.1 Mustela nivalis
ACTCTGCCTGCCCTACAGAAGTAAAACATTGCCCTCAGGTCTACCCCGAAACCGCAAATGAGGATCAACCTGCACGCCATTCGGCTGTACCCCAAACATATAGGCTGACCTGGGCACTATTTCCCCTTCTGACCCAGCCTGAGCCCGGACCTCCTGGTCCCACCCAGACAGCTGGCCGCACACTGAGCACATCGGACCCGCCATGGCCTTAGGTCGTCATCTCTTCCCAACTGTGGTTTTCAGGCTCCAGAACCTAGACCTTATCTCCAACCACTGCCCAGGGTTGAAAATGATGCAGAAATCAGAACTCTTTCCCCATGGCAAGAAACCTTGTGCTTGGCATGTTGTCCAACGTTCAGTATAGTTGAAACAAGCGTGGCCCATGAGGCCCAGCCCATGCTTGCGGGCCACATTGGTCACAAACACACATTGTGACCCTCAGCCTGAGCCCAGTCCTCAGGTAGGGCCTCTCAGGGCCTATATGAAGAGACAGCATATTGGGCTTGCCATGCCCCTAGGCCCCAATTTTTAACCATAGTTCGGGTTGTCCCTTCACTCTTCCCCAGGGCTCTGCTTTGGAATTCCTCTTTTGGTGGGACACCTGAGATAACAAACCTGAAAGGAGTCCTCCCATCCCACAGATTGACGAAAAACAATTGGGATCGGGCCAAATCCACAGAGAGGAAGATTCGTCCATGGCCCATGAGACCTCCCCAACATTCCACGGCCATCGCTGAAACAAAATCCAGAGACAAAAGCCTGAGCAAGCGCCTCAGACTCGCTCATTCTTCATATCCTGAAGAGTTCTTCTCATGGTTTGTAGATCGGGCGTGCCATACCTATGTCCCCAAACTTAAGCTGAGTTTGTGTTTTCAGTCTTCTGTCCTCAAAGTCCTGGGCCACACTCCCTCCAGGCTGGGGCCCCTGGAGCCACACATTAGGACTGCCCCCACCCAATCCATGGCAATTCTGCCCATTCCATTGTCAAACATCGTACAAATTAGGAGAACCCTCCAAAGTCCCTGAGGCCATCCCAATAGTGTCGGTCGCCCGGGACAAAAAAGGGCGGTTGATACCGGCTGAGCATCTACCTCCACTCATCTACCTCCACTCATACCAAGAAGATTGAACCAGACAAGACCCGAGGCCATTATCGGATCCATTGCTTTGGTTTACAGGCATGTCTCCTCAGACTCCTGGATTCCAATACCAGCAGAGGGGATTTCCTGAGGCACCCATCAGAACAAATCTCGTCTCCACAAGGAAACTTGGGCATGGGAGCTAAGCCAAAGCTTAGGAGAATACTTCAGGGTCCCGGTGCCACCTCCCCATTCCCAGGCACTCATGGACACAAACACACGTTAGGACCCATTCTCTGGAAAGTGCATTTCAACTCAGCCACCCCGGTTGCTCCCGCAGATCCATTATATCTAAACTGTCTTGTTGCTAGGAGACAATTGGAAGGCGAGGCGGACTTCCCAGGCATCCATCCTCGAACAGTGATCTGGAGTCATTCCATATGGGCTGTCCTGGAGCTGTCCATCAGGTCTCAATTGTCCCGCAGAAGGAATCCTTGAAGGGGGCATCACACATCTCCCAACGTGGAAAACCTCCATGGCCTCGAGATTCCGCTCCCTTCATGAAGGGGCCGTCATGCACAGAAACTCCAACCTGAGCCAACGTGGGATCCTCGCCCTGACTTCAGATGCATGAGATATTGGTTCAGATCTGGAGGGGGTACCTGCCGTGCCCTCACCCTGAATCCGAAGTCTAGCTTGTGTTCTCAGACTTCCGTCCTCACTCTCCTGGCCCCGAAGCCCTCAAGTTTGGCAATTCCGGACCGACAATGAAGCACTCTGCCTGCCCTCTAGAAAAAATTGATTGCCTAATGAGCAGCCCAGGCAGCTTAAATGAGGATAAACCTACACGGCACTCGAATGTACCCAAATTATATAGTCTAACCTGGGCACTAATGCACTGTCTGACACAACCTGAGCCCGGACCTGCTGACCAACACCCAGACAGCTGACCGCACGCTGAGCACATCAGACCCGCCATGGCCTTAGGTCATCATCTCTTCCCTACCTCAGTTTTCAGGCTTCAGAACCTAGACCTTATCTCCAATCACTGCCCACGGGTGACTGTGATGCAGAAATCAGAACTCTTCCTAACCCATGGCAAGAAACCTTGTGGTTCGCATGTTGTCCAACGTTCAGTGTAGGAGAAACCAGCATTCACCCTGAGGCCCCGCCCATTCTTGAGTGCGACGAGAGCATAAACACGCATTGTGACCTCAGCGTGAGTCCTGTCCTCTAGTAAGTCCTCTCAGTGGCTGGACCATTAGATGTCATAATGGCCTTGACATGTCCCTAGTCCCCAATTTTTAACCAGATTTCTGGTTGTCCAGTCGCCCCACCCCAGGGCTCTACTCTGGAATCCCTCATTTGGTGGGACATCTGAGGTTGAAAAACAAAATGAAATAAAATCGACAACAACAAAAAAACGGACTTCTTCCATCCCCAGAATGACCCCAAACTCTTTGGACGGGACCGAACCCCCAGAGAGTATGACTCGTCCATTTCCCATGAAGTCACCCGGCAATTTCACGACCATGAGTGACACGATATCCAGAGACAAAAACTTGAGCAAGAGCCTCACACTCGCCCTTTTTTCATATCCCGAAGTGTTCTCCTCATGGTCTGTAGATCAGTCCTGCCATACCTATGACCCAAAACATAAGCCGAGTTTGTGTTTTCAGACAACTGTCCAAACAGCTCTGGCCTACACACCCTACAGGCTCAGGGCCCTGGAGCCAAACCTGAGGACTGTACTTGCCCTCTCCAAGGGAATTGTATGTGCCCATTCCAATGGCCACAACCCTACTAGTAGGATAACCTCCAAAGTCCCTGAGGCCATCCCAATAGTTGTGGCTTCCCAGGACAAACAGGGGCAATCTGAGCCCATCTGAGCACCTACCTGCACTCAGACCCGTAGACTGATGTCCCCAGAGGTAAATAGGAACGAACAGGCCCCTAGGCACTAATCGGATCCATTGCTTTGGTTTCCAGGCATCTCTCCTCAGAGGCCTGGATTTCAATACCAACATATGGCTGTTTCTTGACTCACCCATTAGAACAAATCTCATCTACACATGGGAAACATGCACGTTGGAGCTGTGTCAAAGCCTCTGTTTGGGAGAACCCTTCAGGGCCCCAGGGCCACCGCTTCATTCCAAGGTCTCCATAGACACAAAAACATATTAGGACACATCCACAGGAGAGTCCATTTCAACTCAGCCTCCTCGGTTGCCCCCAACATCCAGCAGATCTAACCTCTCTTGTTGCTTGGAGACAATTGGAATGCGAGGTGGGCTACCCAGCCATCCATCCTTAGAACCCTGCTCGGAGTCGTTGGCCTGGAGCCAACCAACAGGTCTCAATTGTCCTGCAGAAGAATCTTTGCAGTTTGGAGCTTCTCACAACTCCCATCGTGGGAAAACCCCCATGTCCTCGTGATCCAACCCCCTTCAAGAAAGGGCCATCAGGGCAGAAAGTCCAACCTGAGCGATCGTCTGATCCTTGCCCTGACTTCAGAGCACGAGATCTCTATTGAGGTCTGTAGATTGTGCCTGCCATATGCTCACCCAGACACCTAGGCCTAGCTTGGGTTCTCAGACTCCGTCCTCAGACTACTGCCCCACAAGCCCTCCAGTTTGGCAATCGAGAACTACAATGCCGCACTCTGCCTGCCCGATAGATGTAAAATATTGCCCTCAGGGCTACCCCGAAACCCCAAATGAGGATCAACCTGCACGCCATTCGGCTGTACCCCAAACATATAGGCTGACCTGGGCACTATTTCCCCTTCTGACCCAGCCTGAGCCTGGACCTCCTGGTCCCACCCAGACAGCTGGCCGCACACTGAGCACATCGGACCCGCCATGGCCTTAGGTCGTCATCTCTTCCCAACTGTGGTTTTCAGGCTCCAGAACCTAGACCTTATCCCCAACCACTGCCCAGGGTTGAAAATGATGCAGAAATCAGAACTCTTTCCCCATGGCAAGAAACCTTGTGCTTGGCATGTTGTCCAACGTTCAGTATAGTTGAAACAAGCGTGGCCCATGAGGCCCAGCCCATGCTTGCGGGCCACATTGGTCACAAACACACATTGTGACCCTCAGCCTGAGCCCAGTCCTCAGGTAAGGCCTCTCAGGGCCTATATGAAGAGACAGCATATTGGGCTTGCCATGCCCCTAGGCCCCAATTTTTAACCATAGTTCGGGTTGTCCCTTCACTCTTCCCCAGGGCTCTGCTTTGGAATTCCTCTTTTGGTGGGACACCTGAGATAACAAACCTGAAAGGAGTCCTCCCATCCCACAGATTGACGAAAAACAATTGGGATCGGGCCAAATCCACAGAGAGGAAGATTCGTCCATGGCCCATGAGACCTCCCCAACATTCCACGGCCATCGCTGAAACAAAATCCAGAGACAAAAGCCTGAGCAAGCGCCTCAGACTCGCTCATTCTTCATATCCTGAAGAGTTCTTCTCATGGTTTGTAGATCGGGCGTGCCATACCTATGTCCCCAAACTTAAGCTGAGTTTGTGTTTTCAGTCTTCTGTCCTCAAAGTCCTGGGCCACACTCCCTCCAGGCTGGGGCCCCTGGAGCCACACATTAGGACTGCCCCCACCCAATCCATGGCAATTCTGCCCATTCCATTGTCAAACATCGTACAAATTAGGAGAACCCTCCAAAGTCCCTGAGGCCATCCCAATAGTGTCGGTCGCCCGGGACAAAAAAGGGCGGTTGATACCGGCTGAGCATCTACCTCCACTCATCTACCTCCACTCATACCAAGAAGATTGAACCAGACAGGACCCGAGGCCATTATCGGATCCATTGCTTTGGTTTACAGGCATGTCTCCTCAGACTCCTGGATTCCAATACCAGCAGAGGGGATTTCCTGAGGCACCCATCAGAACAAATCTCGTCTCCACAAGGAAACTTGGGCATGGGAGCTAAGCCAAAGCTTAGGAGAATACTTCAGGGTCCCGGTGCCACCTCCCCATTCCCAGGCACTCATGGACACAAACACACGTTAGGACCCATTCTCTGGAAAGTGCATTTCAACTCAGCCACCCCGGTTGCTCCCGCAGATCCATTATATCTAAACTGTCTTGTTGCTAGGAGACAATTGGAAGGCGAGGCGGACTTCCCAGGCATCCATCCTCGAACAGTGATCTGGAGTCATTCCATATGGGCTGTCCTGGAGCTGTCCATCAGGTCTCAATTGTCCCGCAGAAGGAATCCTTGAAGGGGGCATCACACATCTCCCAACGTGGAAAACCTCCATGGCCTCGAGATTCCGCTCCCTTCATGAAGGGGCCGTCATGCACAGAAACTCCAACCTGAGCCAACGTCGGATCCTCGCCCTGACTTCAGATGCATGAGATATTGGTTTAGATCTGGAGGGGGTACCTGCCGTGCCCTCACCCTGAATCCGAAGTCTAGCTTGTGTTCTCAGACTTCCGTCCTCACTCTCCTGGCCCCGAAGCCCTCAAGTTTGGCAATTCCGGACCGACAATGAAGCACTCTGCCTGCCCTCTAGAAAAAATTGATTGCCTAATGAGCAGCCCAGGCAGCTTAAATGAGGATAAACCTACACGGCACTCGAATGTACCCAAATTATATAGTCTAACCTGGGCACTAATGCACTGTCTGACACAACCTGAGCCCGGACCTGCTGACCAACACCCAGACAGCTGACCGCACGCTGAGCACATCAGACCCGCCATGGCCTTAGGTCATCATCTCTTCCCTACCTCAGTTTTCAGGCTTCAGAACCTAGACCTTATCTCCAATCACTGCCCACGGGTGACTGTGATGCAGAAATCAGAACTCTTCCTAACCCATGGCAAGAAACCTTGTGGTTCGCATGTTGTCCAACGTTCAGTGTAGGAGAAACCAGCATTCACCCTGAGGCCCCGCCCATTCTTGAGTGCGACGAGAGCATAAACACGCATTGTGACCTCAGCGTGAGTCCTGTCCTCTAGTAAGTCCTCTCAGTGGCTGGACCATTAGATGTCATAATGGCCTTGACATGTCCCTAGTCCCCAATTTTTAACCAGATTTCTGGTTGTCCAGTCGCCCCACCCTAGGGCTCTACTCTGGAATCCCTCATTTGGTGGGACATCTGAGGTTGAAAAACAAAATGAAATAAAATCGACAACAACAAAAAAACGGACTTCTTCCATCCCCAGAATGACCCCAAACTCTTTGGACGGGACCGAACCCCCAGAGAGTATGACTCGTCCATTTCCCATGAAGTCACCCGGCAATTTCACGACCATGAGTGACACGATATCCAGAGACAAAAACTTGAGCAAGAGCCTCACACTCGCCCTTTTTTCATATCCCGAAGTGTTCTCCTCATGGTCTGTAGATCAGTCCTGCCATACCTATGACCCAAAACATAAGCCGAGTTTGTGTTTTCAGACAACTGTCCAAACAGCTCTGGCCTACACACCCTACAGGCTCAGGGCCCTGGAGCCAAACCTGAGGACTGTACTTGCCCTCTCCAAGGGAATTGTATGTGCCCATTCCAATGGCCACAACCCTACTAGTAGGATAACCTCCAAAGTCCCTGAGGCCATCCCAATAGTTGTGGCTTCCCAGGACAAACAGGGGCAATCTGAGCCCATCTGAGCACCTACCTGCACTCAGACCCGTAGACTGATGTCCCCAGAGGTAAATAGGAACGAACAGGCCCCTAGGCACTAATCGGATCCATTGCTTTGGTTTCCAGGCATCTCTCCTCAGAGGCCTGGATTTCAATACCAACATATGGCTGTTTCTTGACTCACCCATTAGAACAAATCTCATCTACACATGGGAAACATGCACGTTGGAGCTGTGTCAAAGCCTCTGTTTGGGAGAACCCTTCAGGGCCCCAGGGCCACCGCTTCATTCCAAGGTCTCCATAGACACAAAAACATATTAGGACACATCCACAGGAGAGTCCATTTCAACTCAGCCTCCTCGGTTGCCCCCCACATCCAGCAGATCTAACCTCTCTTGTTGCTTGGAGACAATTGGAATGCGAGGTGGGCTACCCAGCCATCCATCCTTAGAACCCTGCTCGGAGTCGTTGGCCTGGAGCCAACCAACAGGTCTCAATTGTCCTGCAGAAGAATCTTTGCAGTTTGGAGCTTCTCACAACTCCCATCGTGGGAAAACCCCCATGTCCTCGTGATCCAACCCCCTTCAAGAAAGGGCCATCAGGGCAGAAAGTCCAACCTGAGCGATCGTCTGATCCTTGCCCTGACTTCAGAGCACGAGATCTCTATTGAGGTCTGTAGATTGTGCCTGCCATATGCTCACCCAGACACCTAGGCCTAGCTTGGGTTCTCAGACTCCGTCCTCAGACTACTGCCCCACAAGCCCTCCAGTTTGGCAATCGAGAACTACAATGCCGCACTCTGCCTGCCCGATAGATGTAAAATATTGCCCTCAGGGCTACCCCGAAACCCCAAATGAGGATCAACCTGCACGCCATTCGGCTGTACCCCAAACATATAGGCTGACCTGGGCACTATTTCCCCTTCTGACCCAGCCTGAGCCTGGACCTCCTGGTCCCACCCAGACAGCTGGCCGCACACTGAGCACATCGGACCCGCCATGGCCTTAGGTCGTCATCTCTTCCCAACTGTGGTTTTCAGGCTCCAGAACCTAGACCTTATCTCCAACCACTGCCCAGGGTTGAAAATGATGCAGAAATCAGAACTCTTTCCCCATGGCAAGAAACCTTGTGCTTGGCATGTTGTCCAACGTTCAGTATAGTTGAAACAAGCGTGGCCCATGAGGCCCAGCCCATGCTTGCGGGCCACATTGGTCACAAACACACATTGTGACCCTCAGCCTGAGCCCAGTCCTCAGGTAAGGCCTCTCAGGGCCTATGTGAAGAGACAGCATATTGGGCTTGCTATGCCCCTAGGCCCCAATTTTTTAACCATAGTTCGGGTTGTCCCTTCACTCTTCCCCAGGGCTCTGCTTTGGAATCCCTCTTTTGGTGGGACACCTGAGATAACAAACCTGAAAGGAGTCCTCCCATCCCACAGATTGACAAAAAACAATTGGGATCGGGCCAAATCCACAGAGAGGAAGATTCGTCCATGGCCCATGAGACCTCCCCAACATTCCACGGCCATCGCTGAAACAAAATCCAGAGACAAAAGCCTGAGCAAGCGCCTCAGACTCGCTCATTCTTCATATCCTGAAGAGTTCTTCTCATGGTTTGTAGATCGGGCGTGCCATACCTTCGTCCCCAAACTTAAGCTGAGTTTGTGTTTTCAGTCTTCTGTCCTCAAAGTCCTGGGCCACACTCCCTCCAGGCTGGGGCCCCTGGAGCCACACATTAGGACTGCCCCCACCCAATCCATGGCAATTCTGCCCATTCCATTGTCAAAAATCGTACAAATTAGGAGAACCCTCCAAAGTCCCTGAGGCCATCCCAATAGTGTAGGTCGCCCGGGACAAAAAATGGGTGGTTGATACCGGCTGAGCATCTACCTCCACTCATCTACCTCCATTCATACCAAGGAGATTGAACCAGACAGGACCCGAGGCCATTATCGAATCCATTGCTTTGGTTTACAGGCATGTCTCCTCAAAAGCCTGGATTCCAATACCAGCAGAGGGGATTTCCTGAGGCACCTATCAGAACAAATCTCGTCTCCACAAGGAAACTTGTGCATGGTAGCTAAGCCAAAGCTTAGGAGAATACTTCAGGGTCCCGGTGCCACCTCCCCATTCCAAGGTCCTCATGGACACAAATACACGTTAGGACCCATCCTCTGGAAAGTGCATTTCAACTCAGCCACCCCTGTTGCTCCCGCAGATCCATTAGATCTAAACTGTCTTGTGCTACGAGACAATTGGAAGGCGAGGCGGACTTCCCTTGCATTCATTCTGGAACGGTGCTCTGGAGTCATTCCATATGGGATGTCATGGAGCTGTACAACAGGTCTCAATTGTCCCGCAGAAGGAATTCTTGAAGGGAACATCCCACATCTCCCAACGTGGAAAACCTCCATGGCCTCGAGATTCCGCTCCCTTCATGAAGGGGCCGTCATGCACAGAAACTCCAACCTGAGCCAACGTCGGATCCTCGCCCTGACTTCAGATGCATGAGATATTGGTTCAGATCTGCAGGAGGTACCTGCCGTGCCCTCACCCTGAATCCGAAGTCTAGCTTGTGTTCTCAGACTTCCGTCCTCACTCTCCTGGCCCCGAAGCCCTCAAGTTTGGCAATTCCGGACCGACAATGAAGCACTCTGCCTGCCCTCTAGAAAAAATATATTGCCTAATGAGCAGCCCAGGTAGCTTAAATGAGGATAAACCTAAACGGCACTCAAATGTACCCAAATTATATAGTCTAACCTGGGCACTAATGCACTGTCTGACACAACCTGAGCCCGGACCTGCTGACCAACACCCAGACAGCTGACCGCACGCTGAGCACATCAGACCCGCCATGGCCTTAGGTCATCATCTCTTCCCTACCTCAGTTTTCAGGCTTCAGAACCTAGACCTTATCTCCAATCACTGCCCACGGGTGACTGTGATGCAGAAATCAGAACTCTTCCTAACCCATGGCAAGAAACCTTGTGGTTCGCATGTTGTCCAACGTTCAGTGTAGGAGAAACCAGCATTCACCCTGAGGCCCCGCCCATTCTTGAGTGCGACGAGAGCATAAACACGCATTGTGACCTCAGCGTGAGTCCTGTCCTCTAGTAAGTCCTCTCAGTGGCTGGACCATTAGATGTCATAATGGCCTTGACATGTCCCTAGTCCCCAATTTTTAACCAGATTTCTGGTTGTCCAGTCGCCCCACCCCAGGGCTCTACTCTGGAATCCCTCAATTGGTGGGACATCTGAGGTTGAAAAACAAAATGAAATAAAATCGACAACAACAAAAAAACGGACTTCTTCCATCCCCAGAATGACCCCAAACTCTTTGGACGGGACCGAACCCCCAGAGAGTATGACTCGTCCATTTCCCATGAAGTCACCCGGCAATTTCACGACCATGAGTGACACGATATCCAGAGACAAAAACTTGAGCAAGAGCCTCACACTCGCCCTTTTTTCATATCCCGAAGTGTTCTCCTCATGGTCTGTAGATCAGTCCTGCCATACCTATGACCCAAAACATAAGCCGAGTTTGTGTTTTCAGACAACTGTCCAAACAGCTCTGGCCTACACACCCTACAGGCTCAGGGCCCTGGAGCCAAACCTGAGGACTGTACTTGCCCTCTCCAAGGGAATTGTATGTGCCCATTCCAATGGCCACAACCCTACTAGTAGTATAACCTCCAAAGTCCCTGAGGCCATCCCAATAGTTGTGGCTTCCCAGGACAAACAGGGGCAATCTGAGCCCATCTGAGCACCTACCTGCACTCAGACCCGTAGAGTGAAGTCCCCAGAGGTAAATAGGAACGAACAGGCCCCTAGGCACTAATCGGATCCATTGCTTTGGTTTCCAGGCATCTCTCCTCAGAGGCCTGGATTTCAATACCAACATATGGCTGTTTCTTGACTCACCCATCAGAACAAATCTCATCTACACATGGGAAACATGCACGTTGGAGCTGTGTCAAAGCCTCTGTTTGGGAGAACCCTTCAGGGCCCCAGGGCCACCGCTTCATTCCAAGGTCTCCATAGACACAAAAACATATTAGGACACATCCACAGGAGAGTCCATTTCAACTCAGCCTCCTCGGTTGCCCCCCACATCCAGCAGATCTAACCTCTCTTGTTGCTTGGAGACAATTGGAATGCGAGGTGGGCTACCCAGCCATCCATCCTTAGAACCCTGCTCGGAGTCGTTGGCCTGGAGCCAACCAACAGGTCTCAATTGTCCTGCAGAAGAATCTTTGCAGTTTGGAGCTTCTCACAACTCCCATCGTGGGAAAACCCCCATGTCCTCGTGATCCAACCCCCTTCAAGAAAGGGCCATCAGGGCAGAAAGTCCAACCTGAGCGATCGTCTGATCCTTGCCCTGACTTCAGATGCACGAGATCTCTATTGAGGTCTGTAGATTGTGCCTGCCATATACTCACCCAGAAACCTAGGCCTAGCTTGGGTTCTCAGACTCCGTCCTCAGACTACTGCCCCACAAGCCCTCCAGTTTGGCAATCGAGAACTACAATGCCGCACTCTGCCTGCCCTATAGATGTAAAATATTGCCCTCAGGGCTACCCCGAAACCCCAAATGAGGATCAACCTGCACGCCATTCGGCTGTACCCCAAACATATAGGCTGACCTGGGCACTATTTCCCCTTCTGACCCAGCCTGAGCCTGGACCTCCTGGTCCCACCCAGACAGCTGGCCGCACACTGAGCACATCGGACCCGCCATGGCCTTAGGTCGTCATCTCTTCCCAACTGTGGTTTTCAGGCTCCAGAACCTAGACCTTATCTCCAACCACTGCCCAGGGTTGAAAATGATGCAGAAATCAGAACTCTTTCCCCATGGCAAGAAACCTTGTGCTTGGCATGTTTCCAACGTTCAGTATAGTTGAAACAAGCGTGGCCCATGAGGCCCAGCCCATGCTTGCAGGCCACATTGGTCACAAACACACATTGTGACCCTCAGCCTGAGCCCAGTCCTCAGGTAAGGCCTCTCAGGGCCTATGTGAAGAGACAGCATATTGGGCTTGCTATGCCCCTAGGCCCCAATTTTTTAACCATAGTTCGGGTTGTCCCTTCACTCTTCCCCAGGGCTCTGCTTTGGAATCCCTCTTTTGGTGGGACACCTGAGATAACAAACCTGAAAGGAGTCCTCCCATCCCACAGATTGACGAAAAACAATTGGGATCGGGCCAAATCCACAGAGAGGAAGATTCGTCCATGGCCCATGAGACCTCCCCAACATTCCACGGCCATCGCTGAAACAAAATCCAGAGACAAAAGCCTGAGCAAGCGCCTCAGACTCGCTCATTCTTCATATCCTGAAGAGTTCTTCTCATGGTTTGTAGATCGGGCGTGCCATACCTACGTCCCCAAACGTAAGCTGAGTTTGTGTTTTCAGTCTTCTGTCCTCAAAGTCCTGGGCCACACTCCCTCCAGGCTGGGGCCCCTGGAGCCACACATTAGGACTGCCCCCACCCAATCCATGGCAATTCTGCCCATTCCATTGTCAAAAATCGTACAAATTAGGAGAACCCTCCAAAGTCCCTGAGGCCATCCCAATAGTGTAGGTCGCCCGGGACAAAAAATGGGTGGTTGATACCGGCTGAGCATCTACCTCCACTCATCTACCTCCATTCATACCAAGGAGATTGAACCAGACAGGACCCGAGGCCATTATCGAATCCATTGCTTTGGTTTACAGGCATGTCTCCTCAAAAGCCTGGATTCCAATACCAGCAGAGGGGATTTCCTGAGGCACTCATCAGAACAAATCTCGTCTCCACAAGGAAACTTGTGCATGGTAGCTAAGCCAAAGCTTAGGAGAATACTTCAGGGTCCCGGTGCCACCTCCCCATTCCAAGGTCCTCATGGACACAAATACACGTTAGGACCCATCCTCTGGAAAGTGCATTTCAACTCAGCCACCCCTGTTGCTCCCGCAGATCCATTAGATCTAAACTGTCTTGTGCTAGGAGACAATTGGAAGGCGAGGCGGACTTCCCTGGCATTCATTCTGGAACGGTGCTCTGGAGTCATTCCATATGGGATGTCATGGAGCTGTACTACAGGTCTCAATTGTCCCGCAGAAGGAATTCTTGAAGGGAACATCCCACATCTCCCAACGTGGAAAACCTCCATGGCCTCGAGATTCCGCTCCCTTCATGAAGGGGCCGTCATGCACAGAAACTCCAACCTGAGCCAACGTCGGATCCTCGCCCTGACTTCAGATGCATGAGATTTTGGTTCAGATCTGCAGGAGGTACCTGCCGTGCCCTCACCCTGAATCCGAAGTCTAGCTTGTGTTCTCAGACTTCCGTCCTCACTCTCCTGGCCCCGAAGCCCTCAAGTTTGGCAATTCCGGACCGACAATGAAGCACTCTGCCTGCCCTCTAGAAAAAATATATTGCCTAATGAGCAGCCCAGGCAGCTTAAATGAGGATAAACCTAAACGGCACTCGAATGTACCCAAATTATATAGTCTAACCTGGGCACTAATGCACTGTCTGACACAACCTGAGCCCGGACCTGCTGACCAACACCCAGACAGCTGACCGCACGCTGAGCACATCTGACCCGCCATGGCCTTAGGTCATCATCTCTTCCCTACCTCAGTTTTCAGGCTTCAGAACCTAGACCTTATCTCCAATCACTGCCCACGGGTGACTGTGATGCAGAAATCAGAACTCTTCCTAACCCATGGCAAGAAACCTTGTGGTTCGCATGTTGTCCAACGTTCAGTGTAGGAGAAACCAGCATTCACCCTGAGGCCCCGCCCATTCTTGAGTGCGACGAGAGCATAAACACGCATTGTGACCTCAGCGTGAGTCCTGTCCTCTAGTAAGTCCTCTCAGTGGCTGGACCATTAGATGTCATAATGGGCTTGACATGTCCCTTGTCCCCAATTTTTAACCAGATTTCTGGTTGTCCAGTCGCCCCACCCCAGGGCTCTACTCTGGAATCCCTCATTTGGTGGGACATCTGAGGTTGAAAAACAAAATGAAACAAATCGACAACAACAAAAAAACGGACTTCATCCATCCCCAGAATGACCCCAAACTCTTTGGACGGGACCGAACCCCCAGAGAGTATGACTCGTCCATTTCCCATGAAGTCACCCGGCAATTTCACGACCATGAGTGACACGATATCCAGAGACAAAAACTTGAGCAAGGCCTCACACTCGCCCTTTTTTCATATCCCGAAGTGTTCTCCTCATGGTCTGTAGATCAGTCCTGCCATACCTATGACCCAAAACATAAGCCGAGTTTGTATTTTCAGACAACTGTCCAAACAGCTCTGGCCTACACACCCTACAGGCTCAGGGCCCTGGAGCCAAACCTGAGGACTGTACTTGCCCTCTCCAAGGGAATTGTATGTGCCCATTCCAATGGCCACAAACCTACTAGTAGGATAACCTCCAAAGTCCCTGAGGCCATCCCAATAGTTGTGGCTTCCCAGGACAAACAGGGGCAATCTGAGCCCATCTGAGCACCTACCTGCACTCAGACCCGTAGACTGATGTCCCCAGAGGTAAATAGGAACGAACAGGCACCTAGGCACTAATCGGATCCATTGCTTTGGTTTCCAGGCATCTCTCCTCTAGGCCTGGATTTCAATACCAACATATGGCTGTTTCTTGACTCACCCATCAGAACAAATCTCATCTACACTTGGGAAACATGCACGTTGTAGCTGTGTCAAAGCCTCTGTTTAGGAGAACCCTTCAGGGCCCCAGGGCCACCGCTTCATTCCAAGGTCTCCATAGACACAAAAACATATTAGGACACATCCACAGGAGAGTCCATTTCAACTCAGCCTCCTCGGTTGCCCCCCACATCCAGCAGATCTAACCTGTCTTGTTGCTTGGAGACAATTGGAATGCGAGGTGAGCTACCCAGCCATCCATCCTTAGAACCCTGCTCGTAGTCGTTGGCCTGGTGCCAACCAACAGGTCTCAATTGTCCTGCAGAAGAATCTTTGCAGTTTGGAGCTTCTCAAAACTCCCATCGTGGGAAAACCCCCATGTCCTCGTGATCCAACCCCCTTCAAGAAAGGGCCATCAGGGCAGAAAGTCCAACCTGAGCGATCGTCTGATCCTTGCCCTGACTTCAGATGCACGAGATCTCTATTGAGGTCTGTAGATTGTGCCTGCCATATGCTCACCCAGACACCTAGGCCTAGCTTGGGTTCCCAGACTCCGTCCTCAGACTACTGCCCCACAAGCCCTCCAGTTTGGCAATCGAGAACTACAATGCCGCACTCTGCCTGCCCTATAGATGTAAAATATTGCCCTCAGGGCTACCCCGAAACCCCAAATGAGGATCAACCTGCACGCCATTCGGCTGTACCCCAAACATATAGGCTGACCTGGGCACTATTTCCCCTTCTGACCCAGCCTGAGCCTGGACCTCCTGGTCCCACCCAGACAGCTGGCCGCACACTGAGCACATCGGACCCGCCATGGCCTTAGGTCGTCATCTCTTCCCAACTGCGGTTTTCAGGCTCCAGAACCTAGACCTTATCTCCAACCACTGCCCAGGGTTGAAAATGATGCAGAAATCAGAACTCTTTCCCCATGGCAAGAAACCTTGTGCTTGGCATGTTGTCCAACGTTCAGTATAGTTGAAACAAGCGTGGCCCATGAGGCCCAGCCCATGCATGCAGGCCACATTGGTCACAAACACACATTGTGACCCTCAGCCTGAGCCCAGTCCTCAGGTAAGGCCTCTCAGGCCTATGTGAAGAGACAGCATATTGGGCTTGCAATGCCCCTAGGCCCCAATTTTTAACCATAGTTCGGGTTGTCCCTTCACTCTTCCCCAGGGCTCTGCTTTGGAATCCCTCTTTTGGTGGGACACCTGAGATAACAAACCTGAAAGGAGTCCTCCCATCCCACAGATTGACGAAAAACAATTGGGATCGGGCCAAATCCACAGAGAGGAAGATTCGTCCATGGCCCATGAGACCTCCCCAACATTCCACGGCCATCGCTGAAACAAAATCCAGAGACAAAAGCCTGAGCAAGCGCCTCAGACTCGCTCATTCTTCATATCCTGAAGAGTTCTTCTCATGGTTTGTAGATCGGGCGTGCCATACCTATGTCCCCAAACTTAAGCTGAGTTTGTGTTTTCAGTCTTCTGTCCTCAAAGTCCTGGGCCACACTCCCTCCAGGCTGGGGCCCCTGGAGCCACACATTAGGACTGCCCCCACCCAATCCATGGCAATTCTGCCCATTTCATTGTCAAAAATCGTACAAATTAGGAGAACCCTCCAAAGTCCCTGAGGCCATCCCAATAGTGTAGGTCGCCCGGGACAAAAAATGGGTGGTTGATACCGGCTGAGCATCTACCTCCACTCATCTACCTCCATTCATACCAAGGAGATTGAACCAGACAGGACCCGAGGCCATTATCGAATCCATTGCTTTGGTTTACAGGCATGTCTCCTCAAAAGCCTGGATTCCAATACCAGCAGAGGGGATTTCCTGAGGCACTCATCAGAACAAATCTCGTCTCCACAAGGAAACTTGTGCATGGTAGCTAAGCCAAAGCTTAGGAGAATACTTCAGGGTCCCGGTGCCACCTCCCCATTCCAAGGCCCTCATGGACACAAATACACGTTAGGACCCATCCTCTGGAAAGTGCATTTCAACTCAGCCACCCCTGTTGCTCCCGCAGATCCATTAGATCTAAACTGTCTTGTGCTAGGAGACAATTGGAAGGCGAGGCGGACTTCCCTGGCATTCATTCTGGAACGGTGCTCTGGAGTCATTCCATATGGGATGTCATGGAGCTGTACAACAGGTCTCAATTGTCCCGCAGAAGGAATTCTTGAAGGGAACATCCCACATCTCCCAACGTGGAAAACCTCCATGGCCTCGAGATTCCGCTCCCTTCATGAAGGGGCCGTCATGCACAGAAACTCCAACCTGAGCCAACGTCGGATCCTCGCCCTGACTTCAGATGCATGAGATATTGGTTCAGATCTGCAGGAGGTACCTGCCGTGCCCTCACCCTGAATCCGAAGTCTAGCTTGTGTTCTCAGACTTCCGTCCTCACTCTCCTGGCCCCGAAGCCCTCAAGTTTGGCAATTCCGGACCGACAATGAAGCACTCTGCCTGCCCTCTAGAAAAAATATATTGCCTAATGAGCAGCCCAGGTAGCTTAAATGAGGATAAACCTAAACGGCACTCGAATGTACCCAAATTATATAGTCTAACCTGGGCACTAATGCACTGTCTGACACAACCTGAGCCCGGACCTGCTGACCAACACCCAGACAGCTGACCGCACGCTGAGCACATCAGACCCGCCATGGCCTTAGGTCATCATCTCTTCCCTACCTCAGTTTTCAGGCTTCAGAACCTAGACCTTATCTCCAATCACTGCCCACGGGTGACTGTGATGCAGAAATCAGAACTCTTCCTAACACATGGCAAGAAACCTTGTGGTTCGCATGTTGTCCAACGTTCAGTGTAGGAGAAACCAGCATTCACCCTGAGGCCCCGCCCATTCTTGAGTGCGACGAGAGCATAAACACGCATTGTGACCTCAGCGTGAGTCCTGTCCTCTAGTAAGTCCTCTCAGTGGCTGGACCATTAGATGTCATAATGGGCTTGACATGTCCCTTGTCCCCAATTTTTAACCAGATTTCTGGTTGTCCAGTCGCCCCACCCCAGGGCTCTACTGGAATCCCTCATTTGGTGGGAAATCTGAGGTTGAAAAACAAAATGAAACAAATCGACAACAACAAAAAAACGGACTTCTTCCATCCCCAGAATGACCCCAAACTCTTTGGACGGGACCGAACCCCCAGAGAGTATGACTCGTCCATTTCCCATGAAGTCACCCGGCAATTTCACGACCATGAGTGACACGATATCCAGAGACAAAAACTTGAGCAAGAGCCTCACACTCGCCCTTTTTTCATATCCCGAAGTGTTCTCCTCATGGTCTGTAGATCAGTCCTGCCATACCTATGACCCAAAACACAAGCCGAGTTTGTGTTTTCAGACAACTGTCCAAACAGCTCTGGCCTACACACCCTACAGGCTCAGGGCCCTGGAGCCAAACCTGAGGACTGTACTTGCCCTCTCCAAGGGAATTGTATGTGCCCATTCCAATGGCCACAACCCTACTAGTAGTATAACCTCCAAAGTCCCTGAGGACATCCCAATAGTTGTGGCTTCCCAGGACAAACAGGGGCAATCTGAGCCCATCTGAGCACCTACCTGCACTCAGACCCGTAGACTGATGTCCCCAGAGGTTAAAAGGAAAGAACAGGCCCCTAGGCACTAATCGGATCCATTGCTTTGGTTTCCAGGCATCTCTCCTCAGAGGCCTGGATTTCAATACCAACATATGGCTGTTTCTTGACTCACCCATCAGAACAAATCTCATCTACACATGGGAAACATGCACGTTGGAGCTGTGTCAAAGCCTCTGTTTGGGAGAACCCTCAGGGCCCAAGGGCCACCGCTTCATTCCAAGGTCTCCATAGACACAAAAACATATTAGGACACATCCACAGGAGAGTCCATTTCAACTCAGCCTCCTCGGTTGCCCCCCACATCCAGCAGATCTAACCTGTCTTGTTGCTTGGAGACAATTGGAATGCGAGGTGGGCTACCCAGCCATCCATCCTTAGAACCCTGCTCGGAGTCGTTGGCCTGGAGCCAACCAACAGGTCTCAATTGTCCTGCAGAAGAATCTTTGCAGTTTGGAGCTTCTCACAACTCCCATCGTGGGAAAAACCCCATGTCCTCGTGATCCAACCCCCTTCAAGAAAGGGCCATCAGCGCAGAAAGTCCAACCTGAGCGATCGTCTGATCCTTGCCCTGACTTCAGATGCACGAGATCTCTATTGAGGTCTGTAGATTGTGCCTGCCATATGCTCACCCAGACACCTCGGCCTAGCTTGGGTTCTCAGACTCCGTCCTCAGACTACTGCCCCACAACCCCTCCAGTTTGGCAATCGAGAACTACAATGCCGCACTCTGCCTGCCCTATAGATGTAAAATATTGCCCTCAGGGCTACCCCGAAACCCCAAATGAGGATCAACCTGCACGCCATTCGGCTGTACCCCAAACATATAGGCTGACCTGGGCACTATTTCCCCTTCTGACCCAGCCTGAGCCTGGACCTCCTGGTCCCACCCAGACAGCTGGCCGCACACTGAGCACATCGGACCCGCCATGGCCTTAGGTCGTCATCTCTTCCCAACTGTGGTTTTCAGGCTCCAGAACCTAGACCTTATCTCCAACCACTGCCCAGGGTTGAAAATGATGCAGAAATCAGAACTCTTTCCCCATGGCAAGAAACCTTGTGCTTGGCATGTTGTCCAACGTTCAGTATAGTTGAAACAAGCGTGGCCCATGAGGCCCAGCCCATGCTTGCGGGCCACATTGGTCACAAACACACATTGTGACCCTCAGCCTGAGCCCAGTCCTCAGGTAAGGCCTCTCAGGGCCTATGTGAAGAGACAGCATATTGGGCTTGCTATGCCCCTAGGCCCCAATTTTTTAACCATAGTTCGGGTTGTCCCTTCACTCTTCCCCAGGGCTCTGCTTTGGAATCCCTCTTTTGGTGGGACACCTGAGATAACAAACCTGAAAGGAGTCCTCCCATCCCACAGATTGACGAAAAACAATTGGGATCGGGCCAAATCCACAGAGAGGAAGATTCGTCCATGGCCCATGAGACCTCCCCAACATTCCACGGCCATCGCTGAAACAAAATCCAGAGACAAAAGCCTGAGCAAGCGCCTCAGACTCGCTCATTCCTCATATCCTGAAGAGTTCTTCTCATGGTTTGTAGATCGGGCGTACCATACCTACGTCCCCAAACTTAAGCTGAGTTTGTGTTTTCAGTCTTCTGTCCTCAAAGTCCTGGGCCACACTCCCACCAGGCTGGGGCCCCTGGAGCCACACATTAGGACTGCCCCCACCCAATCCATGGCAATTCTGCCCATTCCATTGTCAAAAATCGTACAAATTAGGAGAACCCTCCAAAGTCCCTGAGGCCATCCCAATAGTGTAGGTCGCCCGGGACAAAAAATGGGTGGTTGATACCGGCTGAGCATCTACCTCCACTCATCTACCTCCATTCATACCAAGGAGATTGAACCAGACAGGACCCGAGGCCATTATCGAATCCATTGCTTTGGTTTACAGGCATGTCTCCTCAAAAGCCTGGATTCCAATACCAGCAGAGGGGATTTCCTGAGGCACTCATCAGAACAAATCTCGTCTCCACAAGGAAACTTGTGCATGGTAGCTAAGCCAAAGCTTAGGAGAATACTTCAGGGTCCCGGTGCCACCTCCCCATTCCAAGGCCCTCATGGACACAAATACACGTTAGGACCCATCCTCTGGAAAGTGCATTTCAACTCAGCCACCCCTGTTGCTCCCGCAGATCCATTAGATCTAAACTGTCTTGTGCTAGGAGACAATTGGAAGGCGAGGCGGACTTCCCTGGCATTCATTCTGGAACGGTGCTCTGGAGTCATTCCATATGGGATGTCATGGAGCTGTACAACAGGTCTCAATTGTCCCGCAGAAGGAATTCTTGAAGGGAACATCCCACATCTCCCAACGTGGAAAACCTCCATGGCCTCGAGATTCCGCTCCCTTCATGAAGGGGCCGTCATGCACAGAAACTCCAACCTGAGCCAACGTCGGATCCTCGCCCTGACTTCAGATGCATGAGATATTGGTTCAGATCTGCAGGAGGTACCTGCCGTGCCCTCACCCTGAATCCGAAGTCTAGCTTGTGTTCTCAGACTTCCGTCCTCACTCTCCTGGCCCCGAAGCCCTCAAGTTTGGCAATTCCGGACCGACAATGAAGCACTCTGCCTGCCCTCTAGAAAAAATATATTGCCTAATGAGCAGCCCAGGTAGCTTAAATGAGGATAAACCTAAACGGCACTCGAATGTACCCAAATTATATAGTCTAACCTGGGCACTAATGCACTGTCTGACACAACCTGAGCCCGGACCTGCTGACCAACACCCAGACAGCTGACCGCACGCTGAGCACATCAGACCCGCCATGGCCTTAGGTCATCATCTCTTCCCTACCTCAGTTTTCAGGCTTCAGAACCTAGACCTTATCTCCAATCACTGCCCACGGGTGACTGTGATGCAGAAATCAGAACTCTTCCTAACCCATGGCAAGAAACCTTGTGGTACGCATGTTGTCCAACGTTCAGTGTAGGAGAACCAGCATTCACCCTGAGGCCCCGCCCATTCTTGAGTGCGACGAGAGCATAAACACGCATTGTGACCTCAGCGTGAGTCCTGTCCTCTAGTAAGTCCTCTCAGTGGCTGGACCATTAGATGTCATAATCTGCTTGACATGTCCCTTGTCCCCAATTTTTAACCAGATTTCTGGTTGTCCAGTCGCCCCACCCCAGGGCTCTACTCTGGAATCCCTCATTTGGTGGGACATCTGAGGTTGAAAAACAAAATGAAACAAATCGACAACAACAAAAAAACGAACTTCTTCCATCCCCAGAATGACCCCAAACTCTTTGGACGGGACCGAACCCCCAGAGAGTATGACTCGTCCATTTCCCATGAAGTCACCCGGCAATTTCACGACCATGAGTGACACGATATCCAGAGACAAAAACTTGAGCAAGAGCCTCACACTCGCCCTTTTTTCATATCCCGAAGTGTTCTCCTCATGGTCTGTAGATCAGTCCTGCCATACCTATGACCCAAAACATAAGCCGAGTTTGTGTTTTCAGACAACTGTCCAAACAGCTCTGGCCTACACACCCTACAGGCTCAGGGCCCTGGAGCCAAACCTGAGGACTGTACTTGCCCTCTCCAATTGAATTGTATGTGCCCATTCCAATGGCCACAACCCTACTAGTAGTATAACCTCCAAAGTCCCTGAGGCCATCCCAATAGTTGTGGTTTCCCAGGACAAACAGGGGCAATCTGAGCCCATCTGAGCACCTACCTGCACTCAGACCCGTAGACTGATGTCCCCAGAGGTAAAAAGGAACGAACAGGCCCCTAGGCACTAATCGGATCCATTGCTTTGGTTTCCAGGCATCTCTCCTCAGAGGCCTGGATTTCAATACCAACATATGGCTGTTTCTTGACTCACCCATTAGAACAAATCTCATCTACACATGGGAAACATGCACGTTGGAGCTGTGTCAAAGCCTCTGTTTGGGAGAACCCTTCAGGGCCCCAGGGCCACCGCTTCATTCCATGGTCTCCATAGACACAAAAACACATTAGGACACATCCACAGGAGAGTCCATTTCAACTCAGCCTCCTCGGTTGCCCCCCACATCCAGCAGATCTAACCTGTCTTGTTGCTTGGAGACAATTGGAATGCGAGGTGGGCTACCCAGCCATCCATCCTTAGAACCCTGCTCGGAATCGTGGGCCTGGAGCCAACCAACAGGTCTCAATTGTCCTGCAGAAGAATCTTTGCAGTTTGGAGCTTCTCACAACTCCCATCGTGGGAAAACCCCCATGTCCTCGTGATCCAACCCCCTTCAAGAAAGGGCCATCAGGGCAGAAAGTCCAAACTGAGCGATCGTCTGATCCTTGCCCTGACTTCAGATGCACGAAATCATGATTGAGGTCTGTAGATTGTGCCTGCCATATCCTCACCCAGAAACCTAGGCCTAGCTTGGGTTCTCAGACTCCGTCCTCAGACTACTGCCCCACAAGACCTCCAGTTGGGCAATCCAGAACTACAATGCCACACTCTGCCTGCCCTACAGAAGTAAAACATTGCGCTCAGAGCTACCCAGAAACCGCAAATGAGGATCAACCTGCACGCCATTCGGCTGTACCCCAAACATATAGGCTGACCTGGGCACTATTTCCCCTTCTGACCCAGCCTGAGCCTGGACCTCCTGGTCCCACCCAGACAGCTGGCCGCACACTGAGCACATCGGACCCGCCATGGCCTTAGGTCGTCATCTCTTCCCAACTGCGGTTTTCAGGCTCCAGAACCTAGACCTTATCTCCAACCACTGCCCAGGGTTGAAAATGATGCAGAAATCAGAACTCTTTCCCCATGGCAAGAAACCTTCTGGTTGGCATGTTGTCCAACGTTCAGTGTAGTTGAAACAAGCGTGGCCCATGAGGCCCAGCCCATGCTTGCGGGCCACATTGCTCACAAACACACATTGTGACCCTCAGCCTGAGCCCAGTCCTCAGGTAAGGCCTCTCAGGGCCTATATGAAGAGACAGCATATTAGGCTTGCCATGCCCCTAGGCCCCAATTTTTAACGATAGTTCGGGTTGTCCCTTCACTCTTCCCTAGGGCTCTGCTTTGGAATTCCTCTTTTGGTGGGACACCTGAGGTAACAAACCTGAAAGGAGTCCTCCCATCCCACAGATTGACGAAAAACAATTGGGATCGGGCCAAATCCACAGAGAGGAAGATTCATCCATGGCCCATGAGACCTCCCCAACATTCCACGGCCATCGCTGAAACAAAATCCAGAGACAAAAGCCTGAGCAAGCGCCTCAGACTCGCTCATTCTTCATATCCTGAAGAGTTCTTCTCATGGTTTGTAGATCGGGCGTGCCATACCTACGTCCCCAAACTTAAGCTGAGCTTGTGTTTTCAGTCTTCTGTCCTCAAAGTCCTGGGCCACACTCCCTCCAGGCTGGGGCCCCTGGAGCCACATATTAGGACTGCCCCCACCCAATCCATGGGAATTCTGCCCATTCCATTGTCAAACATCGTACAAATTAGGAGAACCCTCCAAAGTCCCTGAGGCCATCCCAATAGTGTAGGTCGCCCGGGACAAAAAAGGGCGGTTGATACCGGCTGGGCATCTACCTCCACTCATTTACCTCCACTCATACCAAGAAGATTGAACCAGACAGGACCCGAGGCCATTATCGGATCCATTGCTTTGGTTTACAGGCATTTCTCCTCAAATGCCTGGATTCCAATACCAGCAGAGGGGATTTCCTGAGGCACCCATCAGAACAAATCTCGTCTCCACAAGGAAACTTGTGCATGGGAGCTAAGCCAAAGCTTAGGAGAATACTTCAGGGTCCCGGTGCCACCTCCCCATTCCAAGGCCCTCATGGACACAAACACACGTTAGGACCCATCCTCTGGAAAGTGCATTTCAACTCAGCCACCCCGGTTGCTCCCGCAGATCCATTAGGTCTAAACTGTCTTGTTGCTAGGCGACAATTGGAAGGCGAGGCGGACTTCCCAGGCATCCATCCTCGAACGGTGCTCTGGAGTCATTCCATATGGGATGTCCTGGAGCTGTCCAACAATCTCAATTGTCCCGCAGAAGGAATCCTTGAAGGGGGCATCCCACATCTCCCAACGTGGAAAACCTCAATGGCCTCGAGATTCCGCTCCCTTCATGAAAGGGCCGTCATGCACAGAAACTCCAACCTGAGCCAACGTGGGATCCTCGCCCTGTCTTGAGATGCATGAGATATTGGTTCAGATCTGCAGGGGGTACCTGCCGTGCCCTCACCCTGAATCCGAAGTCTAGCTTGTGTTCTCAGACTTCCGTCCTCACTCTCCTGGCCCCGAAGCCCTCAAGTTTGGCAATTCCGGACCGACAATGAAGCACTCTGCCTGCCCTCTAGAAAATATATATTGTCTAATGAGCAGCCCAGGCAGCTTAAATGAGGATAAACCTACACGGCACTCGAATGTACCCAACTTATATAGTCTAACCTGGGCACTAATGCACTGTCTGACACAACCTGAGCCCGGACCTGCTGACCAACACCCAGACAGCTGACCGCACCCCGAGCACATCAGACCCGCCCTGGCCTTAGGTCATCATCTCTTCCCTACCTCAGTTTTCAGGCTTCAGAACCTAGACCTTATGTCCAATCACTGCCCACGCGTGACTGTGATGCAGAAATCAGAACTCTTCCTGACCCATGGCAAGAAACCTTGTGGTTGGCATGTTGTCCAACGTTCAGTGTAGGAGAATCCAGCATTCACCCTGAGGCCCCGCCCATTGTTGCGTGCGACGAGAGCATAAACACGCATTGTGACCTCAGCGTGAGTCCTGTCCTCTAGTAAGTCCTCTCAGTGGCTGGACCATTAGATGTCATAATGGGCTTGACATGTCCCTAGTCCCCAATTTTTAACCAGATTTCTGGTTGTCCAGTCGCCCCACCCCAGGGCTCTACTCTGGAATCCCTCATTTTGTGGGACATCTGAGGTTGAAAAACAAAATGAAACAAATCGACAACAACAAAAAAACGGTCTTCTTCCATCCCCAGAATGACCCCAAACTCTTTGGACGGGACCGAACCCCCAGAGAGTAAGACTCGTCCATTTCCCCTGAAGTCACCCGGCAATTTCACGACCATGAGTGACACGATATCCAGAGACGAAAACTTGAGCAAGAGCCTCACACTCGCCCTTTTTTCATATCCCGAAGTGTTCTCCTCATGATCTGTAGATCAGTCCTGCCATACCTATGACCCAAAACATAAGCCGAGTTTGTGTTTTCAGACAACTGTCCAAACAGCTCTGGCCTACACACCCTACAGGCTCAGGGCCCTGGAGCCAAACCTGAGGACTGTACTTGCCCTCTCCAAGGGAATTGTATGTGCCCATTCCAATGGCCACAACCCTACTAGTAGGATAACCTCCAAAGTCCCTGAGGCCATCCCAATAGTTGTGGCTTCCCAGGACAAACAGGGGCAATCTGAGCCCATCTGAGCACCTACCTGCACTCAGACCCGTAGACTGATGTCCCCAGAGGTAAAAAGGAACGAACAGGCCCCTAGGCACTAATCGGATCCATTGCTTTGGTTTCCAGGCATCTCTCCTCAGAGGCCTGGATTTCAATACCAACATATGGCTGTTTCTTGACTCACCCATCAGAACAAATCTCATCTACACATGGGAAACATGCACGTTGGAGCTGTGTCAAAGCCTCTGTTTCGGAGAACCCTTCAGGGTCCAAGGGCCACCGCTTTATTCCAAGGTCTCCATAGACAGAAAAACATATTAGGACACATCCACAGGAGAGTCCATTTCAACTCAGCCTCCACGGTTGCCAAACATCCAGCAGATCTAACCTCTCTTGTTGCTTGGAGACAATTGGAATGCGAGGTGGGCTACCCAGCCATCCATCCTTAGAACCCTGCTCGGAATCGTGGGCCTGGAGCCAACCAACAAGTCTCAATTGTCCTGCAGAAGAATCTTTGCAGTTTGGAGCTTCTCACAACTCCCATCGTGGGAAAACCCCCATGTCCTCGTGATCCAACCCCCTTCAAGAAAGGGCCATCAGGGCAGAAAGTCCAACCTGAGCGATCGTCTGATCCTTGCCCTGACTTCAGATGCACGAGATCTTGATTGAGGTCTGTAGATTGTGCCTGCCATATCCTCACCCAGAAACCTAGGCCTAGCTAGGGTTCTCAGACTCCGTCCTCAGACTACTGGCCCACAAGCCCTCCAGTTGGGCAATCCAGAACTACAATGCCGCACTCTGCCTGCCCTACAGAAGTAAAACATTGCCCTCAGGGCTACCCCGAAACCGCAAATGAGGCTCAACCTGCACGCCATTCGGCTGTACCCCAAACATATAGGCTGAGCTGGGCACTATTTCCCCTTCTGACCCAGCCTGAGCCTGGACCTCCTGGTCCCACCCAGACAGCTGGCCGCACACTGAGCACATCGGACCCGCCATGGCCTTAGGTCGTCATCTCTTCCCAACTCCGGTTTTCAGGCTCCAGAACCTAGACCTTATCTCCAACCACTGCCCTGGGTTGAAAATGATGGAGAAATCAGAACTCTTTCCCCATGGCAAAAAACCTTGTGGTTGGCATGTTGTCCAACGTTCAGTGTAGTTGAAACAAGCGTTGCCCATGAGGCCCAGCCCATGCTTGCGGGCCACATTGGTCACAAACACACATTGTGACCCTCAGCCTGAGCCCAGTCCTCAGGTAAGGCCTCTCAGGGCCTATGTGAAGAGACAGCATATTGGGCTTGCTATGCCCCTAGGCCCCAATTTTTTAACCATAGTTCGGGTTGTCCCTTCACTCTTCCCCAGGGCTCTGCTTTGGAATCCCTCTTTTGGTGGGACACCTGAGATAACAAACCTGAAAGGAGTCCTCCCATCCCACAGATTGACGAAAAACAATTGGGATCGGGCCAAATCCACAGAGAGGAAGATTCGTCCATGGCCCATGAGACCTCCCCAACATTCCACGGCCATCGCTGAAACAAAATCCAGAGACAAAAGCCTGAGCAAGCGCCTCAGACTCGCTCATTCTTCATATCCTGAAGAGTTCTTCTCATGGTTTGTAGATCGGGCGTGCCATACCTACGTCCCCAAACTTAAGCTGAGTTTGTGTTTTCAGTCTTCTGTCCTCAAAGTCCTGGGCCACACTCCCTCCAGGCTGGGGCCCCTGGAGCCACACATTAGGACTGCCCCCACCCAATCCATGGCAATTCTGCCCATTCCATTGTCAAAAATCGTACAAATTAGGAGAACCCTCCAAAGTCCCTGAGGCCATCCCAATAGTGTAGGTCGCCCGGGACAAAAAATGGGTGGTTGATACCGGCTGAGCATCTACCTCCACTCATCTACCTCCATTCATACCAAGGAGATTGAACCAGACAGGACCCGAGGCCATTATCGAATCCATTGCTTTGGTTTACAGGCATGTCTCCTCAAAAGCCTGGATTCCAATACCAGCAGAGGGGATTTCCTGAGGCACTCATCAGAACAAATCTCGTCTCCACAAGGAAACTTGTGCATGGTAGCTAAGCCAAAGCTTAGGAGAATACTTCAGGGTCCCGGTGCCACCTCCCCATTCCAAGGTCCTCATGGACACAAATACACGTTAGGACCCATCCTCTGGAAAGTGCATTTCAACTCAGCCACCCCTGTTGCTCCCGCAGATCCATTAGATCTAAACTGTCTTGTTGCTAGGAGACAATTGGAAGGCGAAGCGGACTTCCCTGGCATTCATCCTGGAACGGTGCTCTGAAGTCATTCCATATGGGATGTCATGGAGCTGTACAACAGGTCTCAATTGTCCCGCGGAAGGAATTCTTGAAGGGAACATCCCACATCTCCCAACGTGGAAAACCTCCATGGCCTCGAGATTCCGCTCCCTTCATGAAGGGGCCGTCATGCACAGAAACTCCAACCTGAGCCAACGTCGGATCCTCGCCCTGACTTCAGATGCATGAGATATTGGTTCAGATCTGCAGGAGGTACCTGCCGTGCCCTCACCCTGAATCCGAAGTCTAGCTTGTGTTCTCAGACTTCCGTCCTCACTCTCCTGGCCCCGAAGCCCTCAAGTTTGGCAATTCCGGACCGACAATGAAGCACTCTGCCTGCCCTCTAGAAAAAATTGATTGCCTAAAGAGCAGCCCAGGCAGCTTAAATGAGGATACACCTACACGGCACTCGAATGTACCCAAATTATATAGTCTAACCTGGGCACTAATGCACTGTCTGACACAACCTGAGCCCGGACCTGCTGACCAAAACCCAGACAGCTGACCGCACGCTGAGCACATCAGACCCGCCATGGCCTTAGGTCATCATCTCTTCCCTACCTCAGTTTTCAGGCTTCAGAACCTAGACCTTATCTCCAATCACTGCCCACCGGTGACTGTGATGCAGAAATCAGAACTCTTCCTGACCCATGGCAAGAAACCTTGTGGTTCGCATGTTGTCCAACGTTGAGTGTAGGAGAAACCAGCATTCACCCTGAGGCCCCGCCCATTCTTGAGTGCGACGAGAGCATAAACACGCATTGTGACCTCAGCGTGAGTCCTGTCCTCTAGTAAGTCCTCTCAGTGGCTGAACCATTAGATGTCATAATGGGCTTGACATGTCCCTAGTCCCCAATTTTTAACCAGATTTCTGGTTGTCCAGTCGCCCCACCCCAGGGCTCTACTCTGGAATCCCTCATTTGGTGGGACATCTGAGGTTGAAAAACAAAATGAAACAAATCGACAACAACAAAAAAACGGACTTCTTCCATCCCCAGAATGACCCCAAACTCTTTGGACGGGACCGAACCCCCAGAGAGTATGACTCGTCCATTTCCCATGAAGTCACCCGGCAATTTCACGACCATGAGTGACACGATATCCAGAGACAAAAACTTGAGCAAGAGCCTCACACTCGCCCTTTTTTCATATCCCGAAGTGTTCTCCTCATGGTCTGTAGATCAGTCCTGCCATACCTATGACCCAAAACATAAGCCGAGTTTGTGTTTTCAGACAACTGTCCAAACAGCTCTGGCCTACACACCCTACAGGCTCAGGGCCCTGGAGCCAAACCTGAGGACTGTACTTGCCCTCTCCAAGGGAATTGTATGTGCCCATTCCAATGGCCACAACCCTACTAGTAGGATAACCTCCAAAGTCCCTGAGGCCATCCCAATAGTTGTGGCTTCCCAGGACAAACAGGGGCAATCTGAGCCCATCTGAGCACCTACCTGCACTCAGACCCGTAGACTGATGTCCCCAGAGGTAAAAAGGAACGAACAGGCCCCTAGGCACTAATCGGATCCATTGCTTTGGTTTCCAGGCATCTCTCCTCAGAGGCCTGGATTTCAATACCAACATATGGCTGTTTCTTGACTCACCCATCAGAACAAATCTCATCTACACATGGGAAACATGCACGTTGGAGCTGTGTCAAAGCCTCTGTTTCGGAGAACCCTTCAGGGTCCAAGGGCCACCGCTTTATTCCAAGGTCTCCATAGACAGAAAAACATATTAGGACACATCCACAGGAGAGTCCATTTCAACTCAGCCTCCACGGTTGCCAAACATCCAGCAGATCTAACCTCTCTTGTTGCTTGGAGACAATTGGAATGCGAGGTGGGCTACCCAGCCATCCATCCTTAGAACCCTGCTCGGAATCGTGGGCCTGGAGCCAACCAACAAGTCTCAATTGTCCTGCAGAAGAATCTTTGCAGTTTGGAGCTTCTCACAACTCCCATCGTGGGAAAACCCCCATGTCCTCGTGATCCAACCCCCTTCAAGAAAGGGCCATCAGGGCAGAAAGTCCAACCTGAGCGATCGTCTGATCCTTGCCCTGACTTCAGATGCACGAGATCTTGATTGAGGTCTGTAGATTGTGCCTGCCATATCCTCACCCAGAAACCTAGGCCTAGCTAGGGTTCTCAGACTCCGTCCTCAGACTACTGGCCCACAAGCCCTCCAGTTGGGCAATCCAGAACTACAATGCCGCACTCTGCCTGCCCTACAGAAGTAAAACATTGCCCTCAGGGCTACCCCGAAACCGCAAATGAGGCTCAACCTGCACGCCATTCGGCTGTACCCCAAACATATAGGCTGAGCTGGGCACTATTTCCCCTTCTGACCCAGCCTGAGCCTGGACCTCCTGGTCCCACCCAGACAGCTGGCCGCACACTGAGCACATCGGACCCGCCATGGCCTTAGGTCGTCATCTCTTCCCAACTCCGGTTTTCAGGCTCCAGAACCTAGACCTTATCTCCAACCACTGCCCTGGGTTGAAAATGATGGAGAAATCAGAACTCTTTCCCCATGGCAAAAAACCTTGTGGTTGGCATGTTGTCCAACGTTCAGTGTAGTTGAAACAAGCGTTGCCCATGAGGCCCAGCCCATGCTTGCGGGCCACATTGGTCACAAACACACATTGTGACCCTCAGCCTGAGCCCAGTCCTCAGGTAAGGCCTCTCAGGGCCTATGTGAAGAGACAGCATATTGGGCTTGCTATGCCCCTAGGCCCCAATTTTTTAACCATAGTTCGGGTTGTCCCTTCACTCTTCCCCAGGGCTCTGCTTTGGAATCCCTCTTTTGGTGGGACACCTGAGATAACAAACCTGAAAGGAGTCCTCCCATCCCACAGATTGACGAAAAACAATTGGGATCGGGCCAAATCCACAGAGAGGAAGATTCGTCCATGGCCCATGAGACCTCCCCAACATTCCACGGCCATCGCTGAAACAAAATCCAGAGACAAAAGCCTGAGCAAGCGCCTCAGACTCGCTCATTCTTCATATCCTGAAGAGTTCTTCTCATGGTTTGTAGATCGGGCGTGCCATACCTACGTCCCCAAACTTAAGCTGAGTTTGTGTTTTCAGTCTTCTGTCCTCAAAGTCCTGGGCCACACTCCCTCCAGGCTGGGGCCCCTGGAGCCACACATTAGGACTGCCCCCACCCAATCCATGGCAATTCTGCCCATTCCATTGTCAAAAATCGTACAAATTAGGAGAACCCTCCAAAGTCCCTGAGGCCATCCCAATAGTGTAGGTCGCCCGGGACAAAAAATGGGTGGTTGATACCGGCTGAGCATCTACCTCCACTCATCTACCTCCATTCATACCAAGGAGATTGAACCAGACAGGACCCGAGGCCATTATCGAATCCATTGCTTTGGTTTACAGGCATGTCTCCTCAAAAGCCTGGATTCCAATACCAGCAGAGGGGATTTCCTGAGGCACTCATCAGAACAAATCTCGTCTCCACAAGGAAACTTGTGCATGGTAGCTAAGCCAAAGCTTAGGAGAATACTTCAGGGTCCCGGTGCCACCTCCCCATTCCAAGGTCCTCATGGACACAAATACACGTTAGGACCCATCCTCTGGAAAGTGCATTTCAACTCAGCCACCCCTGTTGCTCCCGCAGATCCATTAGATCTAAACTGTCTTGTTGCTAGGAGACAATTGGAAGGCGAAGCGGACTTCCCTGGCATTCATCCTGGAACGGTGCTCTGAAGTCATTCCATATGGGATGTCATGGAGCTGTACAACAGGTCTCAATTGTCCCGCGGAAGGAATTCTTGAAGGGAACATCCCACATCTCCCAACGTGGAAAACCTCCATGGCCTCGAGATTCCGCTCCCTTCATGAAGGGGCCGTCATGCACAGAAACTCCAACCTGAGCCAACGTCGGATCCTCGCCCTGACTTCAGATGCATGAGATATTGGTTCAGATCTGCAGGAGGTACCTGCCGTGCCCTCACCCTGAATCCGAAGTCTAGCTTGTGTTCTCAGACTTCCGTCCTCACTCTCCTGGCCCCGAAGCCCTCAAGTTTGGCAATTCCGGACCGACAATGAAGCACTCTGCCTGCCCTCTAGAAAAAATTGATTGCCTAAAGAGCAGCCCAGGCAGCTTAAATGAGGATACACCTACACGGCACTCGAATGTACCCAAATTATATAGTCTAACCTGGGCACTAATGCACTGTCTGACACAACCTGAGCCCGGACCTGCTGACCAAAACCCAGACAGCTGACCGCACGCTGAGCACATCAGACCCGCCATGGCCTTAGGTCATCATCTCTTCCCTACCTCAGTTTTCAGGCTTCAGAACCTAGACCTTATCTCCAATCACTGCCCACCGGTGACTGTGATGCAGAAATCAGAACTCTTCCTGACCCATGGCAAGAAACCTTGTGGTTCGCATGTTGTCCAACGTTGAGTGTAGGAGAAACCAGCATTCACCCTGAGGCCCCGCCCATTCTTGAGTGCGACGAGAGCATAAACACGCATTGTGACCTCAGCGTGAGTCCTGTCCTCTAGTAAGTCCTCTCAGTGGCTGAACCATTAGATGTCATAATGGGCTTGACATGTCCCTAGTCCCCAATTTTTAACCAGATTTCTGGTTGTCCAGTCGCCCCACCCCAGGGCTCTACTCTGGAATCCCTCATTTGGTGGGACATCTGAGGTTGAAAAACAAAATGAAACAAATCGACAACAACAAAAAAACGGACTTCTTCCATCCCCAGAATGACCCCAAACTCTTTGGACGGGACCGAACCCCCAGAGAGTATGACTCGTCCATTTCCCATGAAGTCACCCGGCAATTTCACGACCATGAGTGACACGATATCCAGAGACAAAAACTTGAGCAAGAGCCTCACACTCGCCCTTTTTTCATATCCCGAAGTGTTCTCCTCATGGTCTGTAGATCAGTCCTGCCATACCTATGACCCAAAACATAAGCCGAGTTTGTGTTTTCAGACAACTGTCCAAACAGCTCTGGCCTACACACCCTACAGGCTCAGGGCCCTGGAGCCAAACCTGAGGACTGTACTTGCCCTCTCCAAGGGAATTGTATGTGCCCATTCCAATGGCCACAACCCTACTAGTAGGATAACCTCCAAAGTCCCTGAGGCCATCCCAATAGTTGTGGCTTCCCAGGACAAACAGGGGCAATCTGAGCCCATCTGAGCACCTACCTTCACTCAGACCCGTAGACTGATGTCCCCAGAGGTAAAAAGGTACGAACAGGCCCTTAGGCACTAATAAGATCCATTGCTTTGGTTTCCAGGCATCTCTCCTCACAGGCCTGGATTTCAATACCAGCATATGGCTGTTTCTTGACTCACCCATCAGAACAAATCTCATCTACACATGGGAAACATGCACGTTGGAGCTGTGTCAAATCCTCTGTTTAGGAGAACCCTTCAGGGCCCCAGTGCCACCGCTTCATTCCAAGGTCTCCATAGACACAAAAACATATTAGGACACATCCCCAGGAGAGTCCATTTCAACTCAGCCTCCACGGTTGCCCCCCAAATCCAGCAGATCTAACCTGTCTTGTTGCTTGGAGACCATTGGAATGCGAGGTGGGCTACCCAGGCATCCATCCTTAGAACCCTGCTCGGAATCGTTGGCCTGGATCCAACCAACAGGTCTCAGTTGTCCTGCAGAAGAATCTTTGCAGTTTGGAGCTTCTCACAACTCCCATCGTGGGAAAACCCCCATGTCCTCGTGATCCAACCCCCTTCAAGAAGGGGCCATCAGGGCAGAAAGTCCAACCTGAGCGATCGTCTGATCCTTGCCCTGACTTCAGATGCACGAGATCTCGATTGAGGTCTGTAGATTGTGCCTGCCATATCCTCACCCAGAAACCTAGGCCTAGCTTGGTTTTTCAGACTCCGTCCTCAGACTACTAGCCCACAAGCCCTCCAGTTGGGCAATCCAGAACTACAATGCCGCACTCTGCCTGCCATACAGAAGTAAAACATTGCCCTCATTGCTACCCCGAAACCCCAAATGAGGATCAACCTGCACGCCATTCGGCTGTACCCCAAACATATAGGCTGACCTGGGCACTATTTCCCCTTCTGACCCAGCCTGAGCCTGGACCTCCTGGTCCCACCCAGACAGCTGGCCGCACACTGAGCACATCGGACCCGCCATGGCCTTAGGTCGTCATCTCTTCCCAACTGCGGTTTTCAGGCTCCAGAACCTAGACCTTATCTCCAACCACTGCCCAGGGTTGAAAATGATGCAGAAATCAGAACTCTTTCCCCATGGCAAGAAACCTTGTGGTTGGCATGTTGTCCAACGTTCAGTGTAGTTGAAACAAGCGTGGCCCATGAGGCCCAGCCCATGCTTGCGGGCCACATTGGTCACAAACACACATTGTGACCCTCAGCCTGAGCCCAGTCCTCAGGTAAGGCCTCTCAGGGCCTATATGAAAAGACAGCATATTGGGCTTGCCATGCCCCAAGGCCCCAATTTTTAACCATAGTTCGGGTTGTCCCTTCACTCTTCCCCAGGGCTCTGCTTTGGAATTCCTCTTTTGGTGGGACACCTGAGGTAACAAACCTGAAAGGAGTCCTCCCATCCAAAAGATTGACGAAAAACAATTGGGATCGGGCCAAATCCACAGAGAGGAAGATTCGTCCATGGCCCATGAGACCTCCCCAACATTCCACGGCCATCGCTGAAACAAAAGTCAGAGACAAAATCCTGAGCAAGCTCCTCAGACTCGCTCATTCTTCATATCCTGAAGAGTTCTTCTCATGGTTTGTAGATCGGGCATGCCATACCTACGTCCCCAAACTTAAGCTGAGTTTGTGTTTTCAGTCTTCTGTCCTCAAAGTCCTGGGCCACACTCCCTCCAGGCTGGGGCCCCTGGAGCCACACATTAGGACTGCCCCCACCCAATCATGGGAATTCTGCCCATTCCATTGTCAAAAATCGTACAAATTAGGAGAACCCTCCAAAGTCCCTGAGGCCATCCCAATAGTGTAGGTCGCCCGGGACCAAAAATGGATGGTTGATACCGTCTGAGCATCTACCTCCACTCATCTACCTCCACTCATACCAAGGAGATTGAACCAGACAGGACCCGAGGCCATTATCGGATCCATTGCTTTGGTTTACAGGCATGTCTCCTCAAAAGCCTGGATTCCAATACCAGCAGAGGGGATTTCCTGAGGCACCCATCAGAACAAATCTCGTCTCCACAAGGAAACTTGTGCATGGTAGCTAAGCCAAAGCTTAGGAGAATACTTCAGGGTCCCGGCGCCACCTCCCCATTCCAAGGCCCTCATGGACACAAACACACGTTAGGACCCATCCTCTGGAAAGTGCATTTCAACTCAGCCACCCAGGTTGCTCCCGCAGATCCATTAGATCTAAACTGTCTTGTTGCTAGGAGACAATTGGAAGGCGAGGCAGACTTCCCAGGCATCCATCCTGGTACGGTGCTCTGGAGTCATACCATATGGGATGTCCTGGAGCTGTCCAACAGGTCTCAATTGTCCCGCAGAAGGAATCCTTGAAGGGGGCATCCCACATCTCCCAACGTGGAAAACCTCCATGGCCTCGAGATTCCGCTCCCTTCATGAAGGGGCCGTCATGCACAGAAAATCCAACCTGAGCCAACGTCGGATCCTCCCCCTGACTTCAGATGCATGAGATATTGGTTCAGATCTGCAGGAGGTACCTGCCGTGCCCTCACCCTGAATCCGAAGTCTAGCTTGTGTTCTCAGACTTCCGTCCTCACTCTCCTGGCCCCGAAGCCCTCAAGTTTGGCAATTCCGGACCGACAATGAAGCACTCTACCTGCCCTCTAGAAAAAATATATTGCCTAATGAGCAGCCCAGGCAGCTTAAATGAGGATAAACCTACACGGCACTCGAATGTACCCAAATTATATAGTCTAACCTGGGCACTAATGCACTGTCTGACACAACCTGAGCCCGGACCTGCTGACCAACACCCAGACAGCTGACCGCACGCTGAGCACATCAGACCCGCCATGGCCTTAGGTCATCATCTCTTCCCTACCTCAGTTTTCAGGCTTCAGAAACTAGACCTTATCTCCAATCACTGCCCACGGGTGACTGTGATGCAGAAATCAGAACTCTTCCTGACCCATGGCAAGAAACCTTGTGGTTGGCATGTTGTCCAACGTTCAGTGTAGGAAAAAGCAGCATTCACCCTGAGGCCCCGCCCATTCTTGAGTGCGACGAGAGCATAAACACGCCTTGTGACCTCAGCGTGAGTCCTGTCCTCTAGTAAGTCCTCTCAGTGGCTGGACCATTAGATGTCATAATGGGCTTGACATGTCCCTAGTCCCCAATTTTTAACCAGATTTCTGGTTGTCCAGTCGCCCCACACCAGGGCTCTACTCTGGAATCCCTCATTTGGTGGGACATCTAGGTTGAAAAACAAAATGAAACAAATCGACAACAACAACAAAAAAACGGACTTCTTCCATCCCCAGAATGACCCCAAACTCTTTGGACGGGACCGAACCCCCAGAGAGTAAGACTCGTCCATTTCCCATGAAGTCACCCGGCAATTTCACGACCATGAGTGACACGATATCCAGAGACAAAAACTTGAGCAAGAGCCTCACACTCGCCCTTTTTTCATATCCCGAAGTGTTCTCCTCATGGTCTGTAGATCAGTCCTGCCATACCTATGACCCAAAACATAAGCCGAGTTTGTGTTTTCAGACAACTGTCCAAACAGCTCTGGCCTACACACCCTACAGGCTCAGGGCCCTGGAGCCAAACCTGAGGACTGTACTTGCCCTCTCCAAGGGAATTGTATGTGCCCATTCCAATGGCCACAACCCTACTAGTAGGATAACCTCCAAAGTCCCTGAGGCCATCCCAATAGTTGTGGCTTCCCAGGACAAACAAGGGCAATCTGAGCCCATCTGAGCACCTACCTGCACTCAGACCCGTAGACTGATGTCCCCAGAGGTAAAAAGGAACGAACAGGCCCCTAGGCACTAATCGGATCCATTGCTTTGGTTTCCAGGCATCTCTCCTCAGAGGCCTGGATTTCAATACCAGCATATGGCTGTTTCTTGACTCACCCATCAGAACAAATCTCATCTACACATGGGAAACATGCACGTTGGAGCTCTGTCAAAGCCTCTGTTTAGGAGAACCCTTCAGGGTCCAAGGGCCACCGCTTTATTCCAAGGTCTCCATAGACAGAAAAACATATTAGGACACATCCACAGGAGAGTCCATTTCAACTCAGCCTCCTCGGTTGCCCCCCACATCCAGCAGATCTAACTTGTCTTGTTGCTTGGAGACAATTGGAATGCGAGGTGGGCTACCCAGCCATCCATCCTTAGAACCCTGCTTGGAATCGTTGGCCTGGAGCCAACCAACAGGTCTCAATTGTCCTGCAGAAGAATCTTTGCAGTTTGCAGCTTCTCACAACTCCCATCGTGGGAAAACCCCCATGTCCTCGTGATCCAACCCCCTTCAAGAAAGGGCCATCAGCGCAGAAAGTCCAACCTGAGCGATCGTCTGATCCTTGCCCTGACTTCAGATGCACGAGATCTCGATTGAGGTCTGTAGATTGTGCCTGCCATATCCTCACCCAGAAACCTAGGCCTAGCTTGGGTTTTCAGACTCCGTCCTCAGACTAATGGCCCACAAGCCCTCCATTTTGGCAATCCAGAACTACAATGCCGCACTCTGCCTGCCATACAGAAGTAAAACATTGCCCTCATTGCTACCCCGAAACCCCAAATGAAAATCAACCTGCACGCCATTCGGCTGTACCCCAAACATATAGGCTGACCTGGGCACTATTTCCCCTTCTGACCCAGCCTGAGCCTGGACCTCCTGGTCCCACCCAGACAGCTGGCCGCACACTGAGCACATCGGACCCGCCATGGCCTTAGGTCGTCATCTCTTCCCAACTCCGGTTTTCAGGCTCCAGAACCTAGACATTATCTCCAACCACTGCCCAGGGTTGAAAATGATGCAGAAATCAGAACTCTTTCCCCATGGCAAGAAACCTTGTGGTTGGCATGTTGTCCAACGTTCAGTGTAGTTGAAACAAGCGTGGCCCATGAGGCCCAGCCCATGCTTGCGGGCCACATTGGTCACAAACACACATTGTGACCCTCAGCCTGAGCCCAGTCCTCAGGTAAGGCCTCTCAGGGCCTATATGAAGAGACAGCATATTGGGCTTGCCATGCCCCAAGGCCCCAATTTTTAACCATAGTTCGGGTTGTCCCTTCACTCTTCCCCAGGGCTCTGCTTTGGAATTCCTCTTTTGGTGGGACACCTGAGGTAACAAACCTGAAAGGAGTCCTCCCATCCCACAGATTGACGAAAAACAATTGGGATCGGGCCAAATCCACAGAGAGGATGATTCGTCCATGGCCCATGAGACCTCCCCAACATTCCACGGCCATCGCTGAAACAAAAGTCAGAGACAAAATCCTGAGCAAGCTCCTCAGACTCGCTCATTCTTCATATCCTGAAGAGTTCTTCTCATGGTTTGTAGATCGGGCGTGCCATACCTACGTCCCCAAACTTAAGCTGAGTTTGTGTTTTCAGTCTTCTGTCCTCAAAGTCCTGGGCCACACTCCCTCCAGGCTGGGGCCCCTGGAGCCACACATTAGGACTGCCCCCACCCAATCCATGGGAATTCTGCCCATTCCATTGTCAAAAATCGTACAAATTAGGAGAACCCTCCAAAGTCCCTGAGGCCATCCCAATAGTGTAGGTCGCCCGGGACAAAAAGGGGTGGTTGATACCGGCTGAGCATCTACCTCCACTCATCTACCTCCATTCATACCAAGGAGATTGAACCAGACAGGACCCGAGGCCATTATCGAATCCATTGCTTTGGTTTACAGGCATGTCTCCTCAAAAGCCTGGATTCCAATACCAGCAGAGGGGATTTCCTGAGGCACCTATCAGAACAAATCTCGTCTCCACAAGGAAACTTGTGCATGGTAGCTAATCCAAAGCTTAGGAGAATCATTCAGGGTCCCGGTGCCACCTCCCCATTCCAAGGTCCTCATGGACACAAATACACGTTAGGACCCATCCTCTGGAAAGTGCATTTCAACTCAGCCACCCCTGTTGCTCCCGCAGATCCATTAGATCTAAACTGTCTTGTTGCTAGGAGACAATTGGAAGGCGAGGCGGACTTCCCTGGCATTCATCCTGGAACGGTGCTCTGGAGTCATTCCATATGGGATGTCATGGAGCTGTACAACAGCTCTCAATTGTCCCGCAGAAGGAATTTTTGAAGGGAACATCCCACATCTCCCAACGTGGAAAACCTCCATGGCCTCGAGATTCCGCTCCCTTCATGAAGGGGCCGTCATGCACAGAAACTCCAACCTGAGCCAACGTCGGATCCTCGCCCTGACTTCAGATGCATGAGATATTGGTTCAGATCTGCAGGAGGTACCTGCCGTGCCCTCACCCTGAATCCGAAGTCTAGCTTGTGTTCTCAGACTTCCGTCCTCACTCTCCTGGCCCCGAAGCCCTCAAGTTTGGCAATTCCGGACCGACAATGAAGCACTCTGCCTGCCCTCTAGAAAAAATATATTGCCTAATGAGCAGCCCAGGCAGCTTAAATGAGGATACACCTACACGGCACTCGAATGTACCCAAATTATATAGTCTAACCTGGGCACTAATGCACTGTCTGACACAACCTGAGCCCGGACCTGCTGACCAACACCCAGACAGCTGACCGCACGCTGAGCACATCAGACCCGCCATGGCCTTAGGTCATCATCTCTTCCCTACCTCAGTTTTCAGGCTTCAGTACCTAGACCTTATCTCCAATCACTGCCCACGGGTGACTGTGATGCAGAAATCAGAACTCTTCCTGACCCATGGCAAGAAACCTTGTGGTTCGCATGTTGTCCAACGTTCAGTGTAGGAGAAACCAGCATTCACCCTGAGGCCCCGCCCATTCTTGAGTGCGATGAGAGCATAAACACGCATTGTGACCTCAGCGTGAGTCCTGTCCTCTAGTAAGTCCTCTCAGTGGCTGGACCATTAGATGTCATAATGGGCTTGACATGTCCCTAGTCCCCAATTTTTAACCAGATTTCTGGTTGTCCAGTCGCCCCACCCCAGGGCTCTACTCTGGAATCCCTCATTTGGTGGGACATCTGAGGTTGAAAAACAAAATGAAACAAATCGACAACAACAAAAAAACGGACTTCTTCCATCCCCAGAATGACCCCAAACTCTTTGGACGGGACCGAACCCCCAGAGAGTATGACTCGTCCATTTCCCATGAAGTCACCCGGCAATTTCACGACCATGAGTGACACGATATCCAGAGACAAAAACTTGAGCAAGAGCCTCACACTCGCCCTTTTTTCATATCCCGAAGTGTTCTCCTCATGGTCTGTAGATCAGTCCTGCCATACCTATGACCCAAAACATAAGACGAGTTTGTGTTTTCAGACAACTGTCCAAACAGCTCTGGCCTACACACCCTACAGGCTCAGGGCCCTGGAGCCAAACCTGAGGACTGTACTTGCCCTCTCCAAGGGAATTGTATGTGCCCATTCCAATGGCCACAACCCTACTAGTAGGATAACCTCCAAAGTCCCTGAGGCCATCCCAATAGTTGTGGCTTCCCAGGACAAACAGGGGCAATCTGAGCCCATCTGAGCACCTACCTGCACTCAGACCCGTAGACTGATGTCCCCAGAGGTAAAAAGGTACGAACAGGCCCCTAGGCACTAATCGGATCCATTGCTTTGGTTTCCAGGCATCTCTCCTCAGAGGCCTGGATTTCAATACCAGCATATGGCTGTTTCTTGACTCACCCAGCAGAACAAATCTCATCTACACATGGGAAACATGCACGTTGGAGCTGTGTCAAAGCCTCTGTTTAGGAGAACCCTTCAGGGCCCCAGGGCCACCGCTTCATTCCAAGGTCTCCATAGACACAAAAACATATTAGGACACATCCACAGGAGAGTCCATTTCAACTCAGCCTCCACGGTTGCCCCCCACATCCAGCAGATCTAACCTGTCTTGTTGCTTGGAGACCATTGGAATGCGAGGTGGGCTACCCAGCCATCCATCCTTAGAACCCTGCTTGGAATCGTTGGCCTGGAGCCAACCAACAGGTCTCAATTGTCCTGCAGAAGAATCTTTGCAGTTTGGAGCTTCTCACAACTCCCATCGTGGGAAAACCCCCATGTCCTCGTGATCCAACCCCCTTCAAGAAAGGGCCATCAGCGCAGAAAGTCCAACCTGAGCGATCGTCTGATCCTTGCCCTGACTTCAGATGCACGAGAACTCTATTGAGGTCTGTAGATTGTGCCTGCCATATCCTCACCCAGAAACCTAGGCCTAGCTTGGGTTCTCAGACTCCGTCCTCAGACTACTGGCCCACAAGCCCTCCAGTTGGGCAATCCAGAACTACAATGCCGCACTCTGCCTGCCATACAGAAGTAAAACATTGCCCTCATTGCTACCCCGAAACCCCAAATGAAAATCAACCTGCACGCCATTCGGCTGTACCCCAAACATATAGGCTGACCTGGGCACTATTTCCCCTTCTGACCCAGCCTGAGCCTGGACCTCCTGGTCCCACCCAGACAGCTGGCCGCACACTGAGCACATCGGACCCGCCATGGCCTTAGGTCGTCATCTCTTCCCAACTGCGGTTTTCAGGCTCCAGAACCTAGACCTTATCTCCAACCACTGCCCAGGGTTGAAAATGATGCAGAAATCAGAACTCTTTCCCCATGGCAAGAAACCTTGTGGTTGGCATGTTGTCCAACGTTCAGTGTAGTTGAAACAAGCGTGGCCCATGAGGCCCAGCCCATGCTTGCGGGCCACATTGGTCACAAACACACATTGTGACCCTCAGCCTGAGCCCAGTCCTCAGGTAAGGCCTCTCAGGGCCTATATGAAGAGACAGCATATTGGGCTTGCCATGCCCCAAGGCCCCAATTTTTAACCATAGTTCGTGTTGTCCCTTCACTCTTCCCCAGGGCTCCTCTTTGGAATTCCTCTTTTGGTGGGACACCTGAGGTCACAAACCTGAAAGGAGTCCTCCCATCCCACAGATTGACGAAAAACAATTGGGATCGGGCCAAATCCACAGAGAGGAAGATTCGTCCATGGCCCATGAGACCTCCCCAACATTCCACGGCCATCGCTGAAACAAAAGTCAGAGACAAAATCCTGAGCAAGCTCCTCAGACTCGCTCATTCTTCATATCCTGAAGAGTTCTTCTCATGGTTTGTAGATCGGGCGTGCCATACCTACGTCCCCAAACTTAAGCTGAGTTTGTGTTTTCAGTCTTCTGTCCTCAAAGTCCTGGGCCACACTCCCTCCAGGCTGGGGCCCCTGGAGCCACACATTAGGACTGCCCCCACACAATCCATGGGAATTCTGCCCATTCCATTGTCAAAAATCGTACAAATTAGGAGAACCCTCCAAAGTCCCTGAGGCCATCCCAATAGTGTAGGTCGCTCGGGACCAAAAATGGATGGTTGATACCGGCTGAGCATCTACCTCCACTCATCTACCTCCACTCATACCAAAGAGATTGAACCAGACAGGACCCGAGGCCATTATCGGATCCATTGCTTTGGTTTACAGGCATGTCTCCTCAAAAGCCTGGATTCCAATACCAGCAGAGGGGATTTCCTGAGGCACCCATCAGAACTAATCTCGTCTCCACAAGGAAACTTGTGCATGGGAGCTAAGCCAAAGCTTAGGAGAATACTTCAGGGTCCCGGTGCCACCTCCCCATTCCAAGGCCCTCATGGACACAAACACACGTTAGGACCCATCCTCTGGAAAGTGCATTTCAACTCAGCCACCCAGGTTGCTCCCGCAGATCCATTAGATCTAAACTGTCTTGTTGCTAGGAGACAATTGGAAGGCGAGGCAGACTTCCCAGGCATCCATCCTGGTACGGTGCTCTGGAGTCATACCATATGGGATGTCCTGGAGCTGTCCAACAGGTCTCAATTGTCCCAAAGAAGGAATCCTTGAAGGGGGCATCCCACATCTCCCAACGTGGAAAACCTCCATGGCCTCGAGATTCCGCTCCCTTCATGAAGGGGCCGTCATGCACAGAAACTCCAACCTGAGCCAACGTCGGATCCTCGCCCTGACATCAGATGCATGAGATATTGGTTCAGATCTGCAGGAGGTACCTGCCGTGCCCTCACCCTGAATCCGAAGTCTAGCTTGTGTTCTCAGACTTCCGTCCTCACTCTCCTGGCCCCGAAGCCCTCAAGTTTGGCAATTCCGGACCGACAATGAAGCACTCTGCCTGCCCTCTAGAAAAAATATATTGCCTAATGAGCAGCCCAGGCAGCTTAAATGAGGATAAACCTACACGGCACTCGAATGTACCCAAATTATATAGTCTAACCTGGGCACTAATGCACTGTCTGACACAACCTGAGCCCGGACCTGCTGACCAACACCCAGACAGCTGACCGCACGCTGAGCACATCAGACCCGCCATGGCCTTAGGTCATCATCTCTTCCCTACCTCAGTTTTCAGGCTTCAGAACCTAGACCTTATCTCCAATCACTGCCCACGGGTGACTGTGATGCAGAAATCAGAACTCTTCCTGACCCATGGCAAGAAACCTTGTGGTTGGCATGTTGTCCAACGTTCAGTGTAGGAGAAACCAGCATTCACCCTGAGGCCCTGCCCATTCTTGAGTGCGACGAGAGCATAAACACGCATTGTGACCTCAGCGTGAGTCCTGTCCTCTAGTATGTCCTCTCAGTGGCTGGACCATTAGATGTCATAACGGGCTTGACATGTCCCTAGTCCCCAATTTTTAACCAGATTTCTGGTTGTCCAGTCGCCCCACCCCAGGGCTCTACTCTGGAATCCCTCATTTGGTGGGACATCTAGGTTGAAAAACATAATGAAACAAATCGACAACAACAACAAAAAAACGGACTTCTTCCATCCCCAGAATGACCCCAAACTCTTTGGAGGGGACCGAACCTCCAGAGAGTAAGACTCGTCCATTTCCCATGAAGTCACCCGGCACTTTCACGATCATGAGTGACACGATATCCAGAGACAAAAACTTGAGCAAGAGCCTCACACTCGCCCTTTTTTCATATCCCGAAGTGTTCTCCTCATGGTCTGTAGATCAGTCCTGCCATACCTATGACCCAAAACATAAGCCGAGTTTGTGTTTTCAGACAACTGTCCAAACAGCTCTGGCCTACACACCCTACAGGCTCAGGGCCCTGGAGCCAAACCTGAGGACTGTACTTGCCCTCTCCAAGGGAATTGTATGTGCCCATTCCAATGGCCACAACCCTACTAGTAGGATAACCTCCAAAGTCTCTGAGGCCATCCCAATAGTTGTGGCTTCCCAGGACAAACAAGGGCAATCTGAGCCCATCTGAGCACCTACCTGCACTCAGACCCGTAGACTGATGTCCCCAGAGGTAAAAAGGAACGAACAGGCCCCTAGGCACTAATCGGATCCATTGCTTTGTTTTCCAGGCATCTCTCCTCAGAGGCCTGGATTTCAATACCAGCAATTGGCTGTTTCTTGACTCACCCATCAGAACAAATCTCATCTACACATGGGAAACATGCACGTTGTAGCTGTGTCAAAGCCTCTGTTTAGGAGAACCCTTCAGGGCCCCAGGGCCACCGCTTCATTCCAAGGTCTCCATAGACACAAAAACATATAAGGACACATCCACAGGAGAGTCCATTTCAACTCAGCCTCCTCGGTTGCCCCCCACATCCAGCAGATCTAACCTGTCTTGTTGCTTGGAGACAATTGGAATGCGAGGTGGGCTACCCAGCCATCCATCCTTAGAACCCTGCTCGGAATCGTTGGCCTGGAGCCAACCTACAGGTCTCAATTGTCCGGAAAAAGAATCTTTGCAGTTTGGAGCTTCTCACAACTCCCATCGAGGGAAAACCCCCATGTCCTCGTGATCCAACCCCCTTCAAGAAAGGGCCATCAGGGCAGAAAGTCCAACCTGAGCGATCGTCTGATCCTTGCCCTGACTTCAGATGCACGAGATCTCTATTGAGGTCTGTAGATTGTGCCTGCCATATCCTCACCCAGAAACCTAGGCCTAGCTTGGGTTCTCAGACTCCGTCCTCAGACTACTGGCCCACAAGCCCTCCAGTTTGGCAATCCAGAACTACAATGCCGCACTCTGCCTGCCCTACAGAAGTAAAACATTGCCCTCAGGACTACCCCGAAACCCCAAATGAGGATCAACCAGCACGCCATTCGGCTGTACCCCAAACATATAGGCTGACCTGGGCACTATTTCCCCTTCTGACCTAGCCTGAGCCTGGACCTCCTGGTCCCACCCAGACAGCTGGCCGCACACTGAGCACATCGGACCCGCCATGGCCTTAGGACGTCATCTCTTCCCAACTGCGGTTTTCAGGCTCCAGAACCTAGACCTTATCTCCAACCACTGCCCAGGGTTGAAAATGATGCAGAAATCAGAACTCTTTCCCCATGGCAAGAAACCTTGTGGTTGGCATGTTGTCCAACGTTCAGTGTAGTTGAAACAAGCATGGCCCATGAGGCCCAGCCCATGCTTGCGGGCCACATTGGTCACAAACACACATTGTGACCCTCAACCTGAGCCCAGTCCTCAGGTAAGGCCTCTCAGGGCCTATATGAAGAGACAGCATATTGGGCTTGCCATGCCCCTAGGCCCCAATTTTTAACCATAGATCGGGTTGTCCCTTCACTCTTCCCCAGGGCTCTGCTTTGGAATTCCTCTTTTGGTGGGACACCTGAGGTAACAAACCTGAAAGGAGTCCTCCCATCCCACAGATTGACAAATAACAATTGGGATCGGGCCAAATCCACAGAGAAGAAGATTCGTCCATGGCCCATGAGACCTCCCCAACATTCCACGGCCATCACTGAAACAAAATCCAGAGACAAAAGCCTGAGCAAGCGACTCAGACTCGCTCATTCTTCATATCCTGAAGAGTTCTTCTCATGGTTTGTAGATCGGGCGTGCCATACCTACGTCCCCAAACTTAAGCTGAGTTTGTGTTTTCAGTCTTCTGTCCTCAAAGTCCTGGGCCACACTCCCTGCAGGCTGGGGCCCCTGGAGCCACACATTAGGACTGCCCCCACCCAATACATGGCAATTCTGCCCATTCCATTGTCAAAAATCGTACAAATTAGGAGAACCCTCCAAAGTCCCTGAGGCCATCCAAATAGTGTTGGTCGCCCGGGACAAAAAAGGGTGGTTGATACCGGCTGAGCATCTACCTCCACTCATCTACCTCCACTCATACCAAGAAGATTGAACCAGACAGGACCCAAGGCCATTATCGGATCCATTGCTTTGGTTTACAGGCATGTCTCCTCAAAAGCCTGGATTCCAATACCAGTAGAGGGGATTTCCTGAGGCACCCATCAGAACAAATCTCGTCTCCACAAGGAAACTTGTGCATGGGAGCTATGCCAAAGCTTAGGAGAATACTTCAGGGTCCCGGTGCCACCTCCCCATTCCAAGGCCCTCATGGACACAAACACACGTTAGGACCCATCCTCTGGAAAGTGCATTTCAACTCAGCCACCCCGGGTGCTCCCGCAGATCCATTAGATCTAAACTGTCTTGTTGCTAGGAGACAATTGGAAGGCGAGGCGGACTTCCCAGGCATCCATTCTCGAACGGTGCTCTGGAGTCATTTCGTATGGGATGTCCTGGAGCTGTCCAAAAGGTCTCAATTGTCCCGCAGAAGGAATCCTTGAAGGGGGCATCCCACATCTCCCAACGTGGAAAACCTCCATGGCCTCGAGATTCCGCTCCCTTCATGAAGGGGCCGTCATGCACAGAAACTCCAACCTGAGCCAAGTTCGGATCCTCGCCTCACTTCAGATGCATGAGATATTGGTTCAGATCTGCAGGGAGTACCTGCCGTGCCCTCACCCTGAATCCGAAGTCTAACTTGTGTTCTCAGACTTCCGTCCTCACTCTCCTGGCCCCGAAGCCCTCAAGTTTGGCAATTCCGGACCGACAATGAAGCACTCTGCCTGCCCTCTAGAAACAATATATTGCCTAATGAGCTGCCCAGGCAGCTTAAATGAAGATAAACCTACACGGCACTCGAATGTACCCAAATTATATAGTCTAACCTGGGCACTAATGCACTGTCTGACACAACCTGAGCCCGGACCTGCTGACCAACACCCAGACAGCTGACCGCATGCTGAGCACATCAGACCCGCCATGGCCTTAGGTCATCATCTCTTCCCTACCTCAGTTTTCAGGCTTCAGAACCTAGACCTTATCTCCAATCACTGCCCACGGGTGACTGTGATGCAGAAATCAGAACTCTTCCTGACCCATGGCAAGAAACCTTGTGGTTCGCATGTTGTCCAACGTTCAGTGTAGGAGAAACCAGCATTCACCCTGAGGCCCCGCCCATTCTTGAGTGCGACGAGAGCATAAACACGCATTGTGACCTCAGCGTGAGTCCTGTCCTCTAGTAAGTCCTCTCAGTGGCTGGACCATTAGATGTCATAATGGGCTTGACATGTCCCTAGTCCCCAATTTTTAACCAGATTTCTGGTTGTCCAGTCGCCCCACCACAGGGCTCTACTCTGGAATCCCTCATTTGGTGGGACATCTGAGGTTGAAAAACAAAATGAAACAAATCGACAACAACAACAAAAAAACGGACTTCTTCCATCCCCAGAATGAGCCCAAACTCTTTGGACGGGACCGAACCCCCAGAGAGTAAGACTCGTCCATTTCCCATGAAGTCACCCGGCAATTTCACGACCATGAGTGACACGATATCCAGAGACAAAAACTTGAGCAAGAGCCTCACACTCGCCCTTTTTTCATATCCCGAAGTGTTCTCCTCATGGTCTGTAGATCAGTCCTGCCATACCTATGACCCAAAACATAAGCCGAGTTTGTGTTTTCAGACAACTGTCCAAACAGCTCTGGCCTACAGACCCTACAGGCTCAGGGCCCTGGAGCCAAACCTGAGGACTGTACTTGCACTCTCCAAGGGAATTGTATGTGCCCATTCCAATGGCCACAACCCTACTAGTAGGATAACCTCCAAAGTCCTTGAGGCCATCCCAATAGTTGTGGCTTCCCAGGACAAACAGGGGCAATCTGAGCCCATCTGAGCACCTACCTGCACTCAGACCCGTAGACTGATGTCCCCAGAGGTAAAAAGGAACGAACAGGCCCCTAGGCACTAATCGGATCCATTGCTTTGGTTTCCAGGCATCTCTCCTCAGAGGCCTGGATTTCAATACCAGCATATGGCTGTTTTTTGACTCACCCATCAGAACAAATCTCATCTACACATGGGAAACATGCACATTGGAGCTGTGTAAAAGCCTCTGTTTAGGAGAACCCTTCAGGGCCCCAGGGCCACCGCTTCATTCCAAGGTCTCCATAGACACAAAAACATATTAGGACACATCCACAGGAGAGTCCATTTCAACTCAGCCTCCATGGTTGCCCCCCATATCCAGCAGATCTAACCTGTCTTGTTGCTTGGAGACAATTGGAATGCGAGGTGGGCTACCCAGCCATCCATCCTTAGAACCCTGCTCGGAATTGTTGGCCTAGAGCCAACCAACAGGTCTCAATTGTCCGGAAAAAGAATCTTTGCAGTTTGGAGCTTCTCACAACTCCCATCGTGCGAAAACCCCCATGTCCTCGTGATCCAACCCCCTTCAAGAAAGGGCCATCAGGGCAGAAAGTCCAACCTGAGCGATCGTCTGATCCTTGCCCTGATTCAGATGCACGAGATCTCGATTGAGGTCTGAAGATTGTGCCTGCCATATCCTCACCCAGACACCTAGGCCTAGCTTGGGTTCTCAGACTCTGTCCTCAGACTACTGGCCCACAAGTCCTCCAGTTTGGCAATCCAGAACTACAATGCCGCACTCTGCCTGCCCTACAGAAGTAAAACATTGCCCTCAGGGCTACCCCGAAACCGCAAATGAGGATCAACCGCACGCCACTCGGCTGTACCCCAAACATATAGGCTGACCTGGGCACTATTTCCCCTTCTGACCCAGCCTGAGCCTGGACCTCCTGGTCCCACCCAGACAGCTGGCCGCACACTGAGCACATCGGACCCGCCATGGCCTTAGGTCGTCATCTCTTCCCAACTGCGGTTTTCAGGCTCCAGAACCTAGACCTTATCTCCAACCACTGCCCAGGGTTGAAAATGATGCAGAAATCAGAACTCTTTCCCCATGGCAAGAAACCTTGTGGTTGGCATATTGTCCAACGTTCAGTGTAGTTGAAACAAGCGTGGCCCATGAGGCCCAGCCCATGCTTGCGGGCCACATTGGTCACAAACACACATTGTGACCCTCAGCCTGAGCCCAGTCCTCAGGTAAGGCCTCTCAGGGCCTATATGAAGAGACAGCATATTGGGCTTGCCATGCCCCTAGGCCCCAATTTTTAACCATAGTTCGGGTTGTCCCTTCACTCTTCCCCAGGGCTCTGCTTTGGAATTCCTCTTTTGGTGGGACACCTGAGGTAACAAACCTGAAAGGAGTCCTCCCATCCCACAGATGGACGAAAAACAATTGGGATCGGGCCAAATCCACAGAGAGGAAGATTCGTCCATGGCCCATGAGACCTCCCCAACATCCAAGGCCATCGTTGAAACAAAAGTCAGAGAGAAAAGCCTGAGCAAGCGCCTCAGACACGCTCATTCTTCGTATCCTGAAGAGTTCTTCTCATGGTTTGTAGATCGGGCGTGCCATACCTACGTCCCCAAACTTAAGCTGAGTTTGTGTTTTCAGTCTTCTGTCCTCAAAGTCCTGGGCCACACTTCCTCCAGGCTGCGGCCCCTGGAGCCACACATTAGGACTGCCCCCACCCAATCCATGGGAATTCTGCCTGTTCCATTGTCAAAAATCGTACAAATTAGGAGAACTCTCCAAAGTCCCTGAGGCCATCCCAATAGTGTAGGTCGCCCGGGACAAAAAAGGGCGGTTGATACAGGCTGAGCATCTACCTCCACTCATCTACCTCCATCCATACCAAGAAGATTGAACTAGACAGGACCCGAGGCCATTATCGGATCCATTGCTTTGGTTTACAGGCATGTCTCCTCAAAAACCTGGATTCCCATACCAGCAGAGGGGATTTCCTGAGGCACCCATCAGAACAAATCTCATCTCCACAAGGAAACTTGTGCATGGGAGCTAAGCCAAAGCTTAGGAGAATACTTCAGGGTCCCGGTGCCACCTCCCCATTCCAAGGCCCTCATGGACACAAACACACGTTAGGACCCATCCTCTGGAAAGTGCATTTCAACTCAGCCACCCCGGTTGCTCCCGCAGATCCATTAGATCTAAACTGTCTTGTTGCTAGGAGACAATTGGAAGGCGAGGCGGACTTCCCAGGCATCCATCCTGGAACGGTGCTCTGGAGTCATTCCATATGGGATGTCCTGGAGCTGTCCAACAGGTCTCAATTGTCCCGCAGAAGGAATCCTTGAAGGGGACATCCCACATCTCCCAACGTGGAAAACCTCCATGGCCTCGAGTATCCGCTCCCTTCATGAAGGGGCCGTCAGCACAGAAACTCCAACCTGAGCCAACGTCGGATCCTCGCCCTGACTTCAGATGCATGAGATATTGGTTCAGATCTGCAGGGGGTACCTGCCGTGCTTTCACCCTGAATCCGAAGTCTAGCTTGTGTTCTCAGACTTCCGTCCTCACTCTCCTGGCCCCGAAGCCCTCAAGTTTGGCAATTCCGGACCGACAATGAAGCACTCTGCCTGCCCTCTAGAAAAAATATATTGCCTAATGAGCAGCCCAGGAGCTTAAATGAGGATAAACCTACACGGCACTCGAATGTACCCAAATTATATAGTCTAACCTGGGCACTAATGCACTGTCTGACACAACCTGAGCCCGGACCTGCTGACCAACACCCAGACAGCTGACCGCACGCTGAGCACTTCAGACCCGCCATGGCCTTAGGTCATCATCTCTTCCCTACCTCAGTTTTCAGGCTTCAGAACCTAGACCTTATCTCCAATCACTGCCCACGGGTGACTGTGATGCAGAAATCAGAACTCTTCCTGACCCATGGCAAGAAACCTTGTGGTTGGCATGTTGTCCAACGTTCAGTGTAGGAGAAACCAGCATTCACCCTGAGGCCCCGACCATTCTTGAGTGCGACGAGAGCATAAACACGCATTGTGACTTCAGCGTGAGTCCTGTCCTCTAGTAAGTCCTCTCAGTGGCTGGACCATTAGATGTCATAATGGGCTTGACATATCCCTAGTCCCCAATTTTTAACCAGATTTCTGGTTGTCCAGTCGCCCCACCCCAGGGCTCTACTCTGGAATCCCTCATTTGGTGGGACATCTGAGGTTGAAAAACAAAATGAAACAAATCGACAACAACAAAAAAACAGACTTCGTCCATCCCCAGAATGACCCCAAACTCTTTGGACGGGACCGAACCCCCAGAGAGTAAGACTCGTCCATTTCCCATGAAGTCACCCGGCAATTTCACGACCATGAGTGACACGATATCCAGAGACAAAATCTTGAGCAAGAGCCTCACACTCGCCCTTTTTTCATATCCCGAAGTGTTCTCCTCATGGTCTGTAGATCAGTCCTGCCATACCTATGACCCAAAACATAAGCCGAGTTTGTGTTTTCAGACAACTGTCCAAACAGCTCTTGCCTACACACCCTACAGGCTCAGGGCCCTGGAGCCAAACCTGAGGACTGTACTTGCCCTCTCCAAGGGAATTGTATGTGCCCATTCCAATGGCCACAACCCTTCTAGTAGGATAACCTCCAAAGTCCCTGAGGCCATCCCAATAGTTGAGGCTCCCAGGACAAACAGGGGCAATCTGAGCCCATCTGAGCACCTACCTGCACTCAGACCCGTAGACTGATGTCCCCAGAGGTAAAAAGGAACGAACAGGACCCTACGCACTAATCGGATCCATTGCTTTGGTTTCCAGGCATCTCTCCTCAGAGGCCTGGATTTCAATACCAGCATATGGCTGTTTCTTGACTCACCCATCAGAACAAATCTCATCTACACATGGGAAACATGCACGTTGGAGCTGTGTCAAAGCCTCTGTTTAGGAGACCCCTTTAGGGCCCCAAGGCCACCGCTTCATTCCAAGGTCTCCATAGACACAAAAACATATTAGGACACATCCACAGGAGAGTCCATTTCAACTCAGCCTCCTCGGTTGCCCACCACATCCAGCAGATCTAACCTGTCTTGTTGCTTGGAGACCATTGGAATGCGAGGTGGGCTACTCAGCCATCCATCCTTAGAACCCTGCTCGGAATCGTTGGCCTGGAGCCAACCAACAGGTCTCAATTGTCCTGCAGAAGAATCTTTGCAGTTTGGAGCTTCTCACAACTCCCATCGTGCGAAAACCCCCATGTCCTCGTGATCCAACCCCCTTCAAGAAAGGGCCATCAGGGCAGAAAGTCCAACCTGAGCGATCGTCTGATCCTTGCCCTGACTTCAGATGCACGAGATCTCGATTGAGGTCTGTAGATTGTGCCTGCCATATCCTCACCCAGAAACCTAGGCCTAGCTTGGGTTCTCAGACTCTGTCCTCAGACTACTGGCCCACAAGGCCTCCAGTTTGGCAATCCAAAACTACAATGCCGCACTCTGCCTGCCCTACAGAAGTAAAACATTGCCATCAGGGCTACCCCGAATCCGCAAATGAGGATCAACCTGCACGCCATTCGGATGTACCCCAAACATATAGGCTGACCTAGGCACTATTTCCCCTTCTGACCCAGCCTGAGCCTGGACCCCCTGTCCCACCCAGACAGCTGGCCGCACACTGAGCACATCGGACCCGCCATGGCCTTAGGTCGTCATCTCTTCCCAACTGCGGTTTTCAGGCTCCAGAACCTAGACCTTATCTCCAACCACTGCCCAGGGTTGAAAATGATGCAGAAATCAGAACTCTTTCCCCATGACAAGAAACCTTGTGCTTGGCATGTTGTCCAACGTTCAGTGTAGTTGAAACAAGCGTGGCCCATGAGGCCCACCCATGCTTGCAGGCCACATTGGTCACAAACACACATTGTGACCCTCAGCCTGAGCCCAGTCCTCAGGTAAGGCCTCTCAGGGCCTATATGAAGAGACAGCATATTGGGCTTGCCATGCCCCTAGGCCGCAATTTTTAACCATAGTTCGGGTTGTCCCTTCACTCTTCCCCAGGGCTCTGCTTTGGAATTCCTCTTTTGGTGGGACACCTGAGGTAACAAACCTGAAAGGAGTCCTCCCATCCCACAGATTGACGAAAAACAATTGCGATCCGGCCAAACCCACAGAGAGGAAGATTCGTCCCTGGCCCATGAGACCTCCCCAACATTCCACGGCCATCGCTGAAACAAATTCAGAGACAAAAGCCTGAGCAAGAGCCTCAGACTCGCTCATTCTTCATATCCTGAAGAGTTCTTCTCATGGATTGTAGATCGGGCGTGCCATACCTACGTCCCCAAACTTAAGCTGAGTTTGTGTTTTCAGTCTTCTGTCCTGAAAGTCCTGGGCCACACTCCCTCCAGGCTGGGGCCCCTGGAGCCACACATTAGGACTGCCCCCACCCAATCATGGGAATTCTGCCCATTCCATTGTCAAAAATCGTACAAATTAGGAGAACCCTCCAAAGTCCCTGAGGCCATCCCATTAGTGTAGGTCGCCCGGGACAAAAAAGGGCGGTTGATACCGGCTGAGCATCTACCCCCACTCATCTACCTCCACTCATACCAAGAAGATTGAACCAGACAGGACCCGAGGCCATTATCGGATCCATTGCTTTGGTTTACAGGCATGTCTCCTCAAAAGCCTGGATTCCAATACCAGCAGAGGGGATTTCCTGAGGCACCCATCAGAACAAATCTCATCTCCACAAGGAAACTTGTGCATGGGAGCTATGCCAAAGCTTAGGAGAATACTTCAGGGTCCCGGTGCCACCTCCCCATTCCAAGGCCCTCATGGACACAAACACACGTTAGGACCCATCCTCTGGAAAGTGCATTTCAACTCAGCCACCCCGGTTGCTCCCGCAGATCCATTAGATCTAAACTGTCTTGTTGCTAGGAGACAATTGGAAGGCGAGGCGGACTTCCCAGGCATCCATCCTCGAACGGTGCTCTGGAGTCATTCCATATGGGATGTCCTGGAGCTGTCCAACAGGTCTCAATTGTCCCGCAGAAGGAATCCTTGAAGGGGGCATCCCACATCTCCCAACGTGGAAAACCTCCATGGCCTCGAGATTCCGCTCCCTTCATGAAGGGGCCGTCATGCACAGAAACTCCAACCTGAGCCAACGTCGGATCCTCGCCCTGACTTCAGATGCATGAGATATTGGTTCAGATCTGCAGGGGGTACCTGCCGTGCCCTCACCCTGATTCCGAAGTCTAGCTTGTGTTCTCAGACTTCCGTCCTCACTCTCCTGGCCCCAAAGCCCTCAAGTTTGGCAATTCAGGACAGACAATGAAGCACTCTGCCTGCCCTCTAGAAAAAATATATTGCCTAATGAGCAGCCCAGGCAGCTTAAATGAGGATAAACCTACACGGCACTCGAATGTACCCAAATTATATAGTCTAACCTGGGCAATAATGCACTGTCTGACACAACCTGAGCCCGGACCTCCTGACCAACACCCAGACAGCTGACCGCACGCTGAGCACATCAGACCCGCCATGGCCTTAGGTCATCATCTCTTCCCTACCTCAGTTTTCAGGCTTCAGAACCTAGACCTTATCTCCAATCACTGCCCACGGGTGACTGTGATGCAGAAATCAGAACTCTTCCAACCCATGGCAAGAAACCTTGTGGTTGGAATGTTGTCCAATGTTCAGTGTAGGAGAAAGCAGCATTCACCCTGAGGCCCCGCCCATTCTTGTGTGCGACGAGAGCATAAACACGCATTGTGACCTCAGCGTGAGTCCTGTCCTCTAGTAAGTCCTCTCAGTGGCTGGACCATTAGATGTCATAATGGGCTTGACATATCCCTAGTCCCCAATTTTTAACCAGATTTCTGGTTGTCCAGTCGCCCCACCCCAGGGCTCTACTCTGGAATCCCTCATTTGGTGGGACATCTGAGGTTGAAAAACAAAATGAAACAAATCGACAACAACAAAAAAACGGACTTCTACCATCCCCAGAATGACCCCAAACTCTTTGGACGGGACCGAACCCCCAGAGAGTAAGACTTGTCCATTTCCCATGAAGGCACCCGGCAATTTCACGACCATGACTGACACGATATCCAGAGACAAAAACTTGAGCAAGAGCCTCACACTCGCCCTTTTTTCATATCCCGAAGTGTTCTCCTCATGGTCTGTAGATCAGTCCTGCCATACCTATGACCCAAAACATAAGCCGAGTTTGTGTTTTCAGACAACTGTCCAAACAGCATGGCCTACACACCCTACAGGCTCAGGGCCCTGGAGCCAAACCTGAGGACTGTACTTGCCCTCTCCAAGGGAATTGTATGTGCCCATTCCAATGGCCACAACCTACTAGTAGGATAACCTCCAAAGTACCTGAGGCCATCCCAATAGTTGTGGCTTCCCAGGACAAACAGGGGCAATCTGAGCCCATTTGAGCACCTACCTGCACTCAGACCCGTAGACTGATGTCCCCAGAGGTAAAAAGGAACGAACAGGACCCTAGGCACTAATCGGATCCATTGCTTTGGTTTCCAGGCATCTCTCCTCAGAGGCCTGGATTTCAATACCAGCATATGGCTGTTTCTTGACTCACCCATCAGAACAAATCTCATCTACACATGGGAAACATGCACGTTGGAGCTGTGTCAAAGCCTCTGTTTAGGAGAACCCTTTAGGGCCCCAAGGCCACCGCTTCATTCCAAGGTCTCCATAGACACAAAAACATATTAGGACACATCCACAGGAGAGTCCATTTCAACTCAGCCTCCTCGGTTGCCCACCACATCCAGCAGATCTAACCTGTCTTGTTGCTTGGAGACCATTGGAATGCGAGGTGGGCTACCCAGCCATCCATCCTTAGGACCCTGCTCGGAATCGTTGGCCTGGAGCCAACCAAAAGGTCTCAATTGTCCTGCAGAAGAATCTTTGCAGTTTGGAGCTTCTCACAACTCCCATCGTGGGAAAACCCCCATGTCCTCGTGATCCAACCCCCTTCAAGAAAGGGCCATCAGGGCAGAAAGTCCAACCTGAGCGGTCGTCTGATCCTTGCCCTGACTTCAGATGCACGAGATCTCGATTGAGGTCTGTAGATTGTGCCTGCCATATCCTCACCCAGAAACCTAGGCCTAGCTTGGGTTCTCAGACTCCGTCCTCAGACTACTGGCCCACAAGCCCTCCAGTTGGGCAATCCAGAACTACAATGCCGCACTCTGCCTGCCCTACAGAAGTAAAACATTGCCCTCAGGGCTACCCCGAAACCGCAAATGAGGATCAACCTGCACGCCATTCGGCTGTACCCCAAACATATAGGCTGACCTGGGCACTATTTCCCCTTCTAACCCAGCCTGAGCCTGGACCTCCTGGTCCCACCCAGACAGCTGGCCGCACACTGAGCACATCGGACCCGCCATGGCCTTAGGTCGTCATCTCTTCCCAACTGCGGTTTTCAGGCTCCAGAACCTAGACCTTATCTCCAACCATTGCCCAGGGTTGAAAATGATGCAGAAATCAGAACTCTTTCCCCATGGCAGGAAACCTTGTGGTTGACATGTTGTCCAACGTTCAGTGTAGTTGAAACAAGCATGGCCCATGAGGCCCAGCCCATGCTTGCGGGCCACATTGGTCACAAACACACATTGTAACCCTCAGCCTGAGCCCAGTCCTCAGGTAAGGCCTCTCAGGGCCTATATGAAGAGACAGCATATTGGGCTTGCCATGCCCCTAGGCCCCAATTTTTAACCATAGTTCGGGTTGTCCCTTCACTCTTCCCCAGGGCTCCTCTTTGGAATTCCTCTTTTGGTGGGACACCTGAGGTAACAAACCTGAAAGCAGTCCTCCCATCCCACAGATTGACGAAAAAAAATTGGGATCGGGCCAAATCCACAGAGAGGAAGATTCGTCCATGGCCCATGAGACCTCCCCAACATTCCACGGCCATCGCTGAAACAAAATCCAGAGACAAAAGCCTGAGCAAGCTCCTCAGACTCGCTCATTCTTCATATCCTGAAGAGTTCTTCTCATGGTTTGTAGATCGGGCGTGCCATACCTACGTCCCCAAACTTAAGCTGAGTTTGTGTTTTCAGTCTTCTGTCCTCAAAGTCCTGGGCCACACTCCCTCCAGGCTGGGGCCCCTGGAGCCACACATTAGGACTGCCCCCACCCAATCCATGGGAATTCTGCCCATTCCATTGTCAAAAATCGTACAAATTAGGAGAACCCTCCAAAGTCCCTGAGGCCATCCCAATAGTGTAGGTCGCCCGGGACAAAAAAGGGCGGTTGATACCGGCTGAGCATCTACCTCCAATCATCTACCTCCACTCATAACAAGAAGATTGAACCAGACAGGACCCGAGGCCATTATCGGATCCATTGCTTTGATTTACAGGCATGTCTCCTCAAAAGCCTGGATTCCAATACCACCAGAGGGGATTTCCTGAGGCACCCATCAGAACAAATCTCGTCTCCACAAGGAAACTTGTGCATGGGAGCTATGCCAAAGCTTAGGAGAATACTTCAGGGTCCCGGTGCCACCTCCCCATTCCAAGGCCCTCATGGACACAAACACACGTTAGGACCCATCCTCTGGAAAGTGCATTTCAACTCAGCCACCCCGGTTGCTCCCGCAGATCCATTAGATCTAAACTGTCTTGTTGCTAGGAGACAATTGGAAGGCGAGGCGGACTTCCCAGGCATCCATCCTGGAATGGTGCTCTGGAGTCATTCCATATGGGATGTCCTGGAGCTGTCCAACAGGTCTCAATTGTCCCGCAGAAGGAATCCTTGAAGGGGGCATCCCACATCTCCCAACGTGGAAACCTCCATGGCCTCGAGATTCCGCTCCCTTCATGAAGGGGCCGTCATGCACAGAAACTCCAACCTGAACCAACGTCGGATCCTCGCCCTGACTTCAGATGCATAAGATGTTGGTTCAGATCTGCAGGGCGTACCTGCCGTGCCCTCACCCTGAATCCGAAGACTAGCTTGTGTTCTCAGACTTCCGTCCTCACTCTCCTGGCCCCGAAGCCCTCACGTTTGGCAATTCCGGACCGACAATGAAGCACTCTGCCATGTCCTCTAGAAAAAATATATTGCCTAATGAGCAGCCCAGGCAGCTTAAATGAGGATAAACCTACACGGCACTCGAATGTACCCAAATTATATAGTCTAACCTGGGCACTAATGCACTGTCTGACACAACTTGAGCCCGGACCTGCTGACCAACACCCAGTCAGCTGACCACACGCTGAGCACATCAGACCCGCCATGGCCTTAGGTCATCATCTCTTCCCTACCTCAGTTCCCAGGCTTCAGAACCTAGACCTTATCTCCAATCACTGCCCACGGGTGACTGTGATGCAGAAATCAGAACTCTTCCTGACCAATGGCAAGAAACCTTGTGGTTGGCATGTTGTCCGACGTTCAGTGTATGAGAAACCAGCATTCACCCTGAGGCCACGCCCATTCTTGAGTGCGACGAGAGCATAAACACGCATTGTGACCTCAGCGTGAGTTCTGTCCTCTAGTAAGTCCTCTCAGTGGCTGGACCATTAGATGTCATAATGGGCTTGACATGTCCCTAGTCCCCAATTTTTAACCAGATTTCTGGTTGTCCAGTCGCCCCACCCCAGGGCTCTACTCTGGAATCCCTCATTTGGTGGGACATCTGAGGTTGAAAAACAAAATGAAACAAATCGACAACAACAAAAAAACGGACTTCTTCCATCCCCAGAATGACCCCAAACTCTTTGGACGGGACCGAACCCCCAGAGAGTAAGACTCGTCCATTTCCCATGAAGTCACCCGGCAATTTCACGACCATGAGTGACACGATATCCAGAGACAAAAACTTGAGCAAGAGCCTCACACTCGCCCTTTTTTCATATCCCGAAGTGTTCTCCTCATGGTCTGTAGATCAGTCCTGCCATACCTATGACCCAAAACATAAGCCGAGTTTGTGTTTTCAGACAACTGTCCAAACAGCTCTGGCCTACACACCCTACAGGCTCAGGGCCCTGGAGCCAAACCTGAGGACTGTACTTGCCCTCTCCAAGGGAATTGTATGTGCCCATTCCAATGGCCACAACCCTACTAGTAGGATAACCTCCAAAGTCCCTGAGGCCATCCCAATAGTTGAGGCTTCCCAGGACAAACAGGGCCAATCTGAGCCCATCTGAGCACCTACCTGCACTTAGACCCGTAGACTGATGTCCCCAGAGGTAAAAAGGAACGAACAGGCCCCTAGGCACTAATCGGATCCATTGCTTTGGATTCCAGGCATCTCTCCTCAGAGGCCTGGATTTCAATACCAGCATATGGCTGTTTCTTGACTCACCCATCAGAACAAATCTCATCTACACATGGGAAACATGCACGTTGGAGCTGTGTCAAAGCCTCTGTTTAGGAGAACCCTTTAGGGCCCCAGGGCCACCGCTTCATTCCAAGGTCTCCATAGACACAAAAACATATTAGGACACATCCACAGGAGAGTCCATTTCAACTCAGCCTCCTCGGTTGCCCACCACATCCAGCAGATCTAACCTGTCTTGTTGCTTGGAGACCATTGGAATGCGAGGTGGGCTACCCAGCCATCCATCCTTAGGACCCTGCTCGGAATCGTTGGCCTGGAGCCAACCAAAAGGTCTCAATTGTCCTGCAGAAGAATCTTTGCAGTTTGGAGCTTCTCACAACTCCCATCGTGGGAAAACCCCCATGTCCTCGTGATCCAACCCCCTTCAAGAAAGGGCCATCAGGGCAGAAAGTCCAACCTGAGCGGTCGTCTGATCCTTGCCCTGACTTCAGATGCACGAGATCTCGATTGAGGTCTGTAGATTGTGCCTGCCATATCCTCACCCAGAAACCTAGGCCTAGCTTGGGTTCTCAGACTCCGTCCTCAGACTACTGGCCCACAAGCCCTCCAGTTGGGCAATCCAGAACTACAATGCCGCACTCTGCCTGCCCTACAGAAGTAAAACATTGCCCTCAGGGCTACCCCGAAACCGCAAATGAGGATCAACCTGCACGCCATTCGGCTGTACCCCAAACATATAGGCTGACATGGGCACTATTTCCCCTTCTAACCCAGCCTGAGCCTGGACCTCCTGGTCCCACCCAGACAGCTGGCCGCACACTGAGCACATCGGACCCGCCATGGCCTTAGGTCGTCATCTCTTCCCAACTGCGGTTTTCAGGCTCCAGAACCAAGACCTTATCTCCAACCATTGCCCAGGGTTGAAAATGATGCAGAAATCAGAACTCTTTCCCCATGGCAAGAAACCTTGTGGTTGGCATGTTGTCCAACGTTCAGTGTAGTTGAAACAAGCGTGGCCCATGAGGCCCAGCCCATGCTTGCGGGCCACATTGGTCACAAACACACATTGTAACCCTCAGCCTGAGCCCAGTCCTCAGGTAAGGCCTCTCAGGGCCTATATGAAGAGACAGCATATTGGGCTTGCCATGCCCCTAGGCCCCAATTTTTAACCATAGTTCGGGTTGTCCCTTCACTCTTCCCCAGGGCTCCTCTTTGGAATTCCTCTTTTGGTGGACACCTGAGGTAACAAACCTGAAAGCAGTCCTCCCATCCCACAGATTGACGAAAAAAAATTGGGATCGGGCCAAATCCACAGAGAGGAAGATTCGTCCATGGCCCATGAGACCTCCCCAACATTCCACGGCCATCGCTGAAACAAAATCCAGAGACAAAAGCCTGAGCAAGCTCCTCAGACTCGCTCATTCTTCATATCCTGAAGAGTTCTTCTCATGGTTTGTAGATCGGGCATGCCATACCTACGTCCCCAAACTTAAGCTGAGTTTGTGTTTTCAGTCTTCTGTCCTCAAAGTCCTGGGCCACACTCCCTCCAGGCTGGGGCCCCTGGAGCCACACATTAGGACTGCACCCACCCAATCCATGGGAATTCTGCCCATTCCATTGTCAAAAATCGTACAAATTAGGAGAACCCTCCAAAGTCCCTGAGGCCATCCCGATTGTGTAGGTCGCCCGGGACAAAAAAGGGCGGTTGATACCGGCTGAGCATCTACCTCCAATCATCTACCTCCACTCATAACAAGAAGATTGAACCAGACAGGACCCGAGGCCATTATCGGATCCATTGCTTTGATTTACAGGCATGTCTCCTCAAAAGCCTGGATTCCAATACCAGCAGAGGGGATTTCCTGAGGCACCCATCAGAACAAATCTCATCTCCACAAGGAAACTTGTGCATGGGAGCTATGCCAAAGCTTAGGAGAATACTTCAGGGTCCCGGTGCCACCTCCCCATTCCAAGGCCCTCATGGACACAAACACACGTTAGGACCCATCCTCTGGAAAATGCATTTCAACTCAGCCACCCCGGTTGCTCCCGCAGATCCATTAGATCTAAACTGTCTTGTTGCTAGGAGACAATTGGAAGGCGAGGCGGACTTCCCAGGCATCCATCCTGGAATGGGGCTCTGGAGTCATTCCATATGGGATGTCCTGGAGCTGTCCAACAGGTCTCAATTGTCCCGCAGAAGGAATCCTTGAAGGGGGCATCCCACATCTCCCAACGTGGAAACCTCCATGGCCTCGAGATTCCGCTCCCTTCATGAAGGGGCCGTCATGCACAGAAACTCCAACCTGAGCCAACGTCGGATCCTCGCCCTGACTTCAGATGCATAAGATGTTGGTTCAGATCTGCAGGGCGTACCTGCCGTGCCCTCACCCTGAATCCGAAGACTAGCTTGTGTTCTCAGACTTCCGTCCTCACTCTCCTGGCCCCGAAGCCCTCACGTTTGGCAATTCCGGACCGACAATGAAGCACTCTGCCATGTCCTCTAGAAAAAATATATTGCCTAATGAGCAGCCCAGGCAGCTTAAATGAGGATAAACCTACACGGCACTCGAATGTACCCAAATTATATAGTCTAACCTGGGCACTAATGCACTGTCTGACACAACTTGAGCCCGGACCTGCTGACCAACACCCAGTCAGCTGACCACACGCTGAGCACATCAGACCCCCCATGGCCTTAGGTCATCATCTCTTCCCTACCTCAGTTCCCAGGCTTCAGAACCTAGACCTTATCTCCAATCACTGCCCACGGGTGACTGTGATGCAGAAATCAGAACTCTTCCTGACCAATGGCAAGAAACCTTGTGGTTGGCATGTTGTCCGACGTTCAGTGTAGGAGAAACCAGCATTCACCCTGAGGCCACGCCCATTCTTGAGTGCGACGAGAGCATAAACACGCATTGTGACCTCAGCGTGAGTTCTGTCCTCTAGTAAGTCCTCTCAGTGGCTGGACCATTAGATGTCATAATGGGCTTGACATGTCCCTAGTCCCCAATTTTTAACCAGATTTCTGGTTGTCCAGTCGCCCCACCCCAGGGCTCTACTCTGGAATCCCTCATTTGGTGGGACATCTGAGGTTGAAAAACAAAATGAAACAAATCGACAACAACAAAAAAACGGACTTCTTCCATCCCCAGAATGACCCCAAACTCTTTGGACGGGACCGAACCCCCAGAGAGTAAGACTCGTCCATTTCCCATGAAGTCACCCGGCAATTTCACGACCATGAGTGACACGATATCCAGAGACAAAAACTTGAGCAAGAGCCTCACACTCGCCCTTTTTTCATATCCCGAAGTGTTCTCCTCATGGTCTGTAGATCAGTCCTGCCATACCTATGACCCAAAACATAAGCCGAGTTTGTGTTTTCAGACAACTGTCCAAACAGCTCTGGCCTACACACCCTACAGGCTCAGGGCCCTGGAGCCAAACCTGAGGACTGTACTTGCCCTCTCCAAGGGAATTGTATGTGCCCATTCCAATGGCCACAACCCTACTAGTAGGATAACCTCCAAAGTCCCTGAGGCCATCCCAATAGTTGAGGCTTCCCAGGACAAACAGGGCCAATCTGAGCCCATCTGAGCACCTACCTGCACTTAGACCCGTAGACTGATGTCCCCAGAGGTAAAAAGGAACGAACAGGCCCCTAGGCACTAATCGGATCCATTGCTTTGGTTTCCAGGCATCTCTCCTCAGAGGCCTGGATTTCAATACCAGCATATGGCTGTTTCTTGACTCACCCATCAGAACAAATCTCATCTACACATGGGAAACATGCACGTTGGAGCTGTGTCAAAGCCTCTGTTTAGGAGAACCCTTCAGGGCCCCAGGGCCACCGCTTCATTCCAAGGTCTCCATATACACAAAAACATATTAGGACACATCCACAGGAGAGTCCATTTCAACTCAGCCTCCTCGGTTGCCCACCACATCCAGCAGATCTAACCTGTCTTGTTGCTTGGAGACCATTGGAATGCGAGGTGGCCTACCCAGCCATCCATCCTTAGAACCCTGCTCGGAATCGTTGGCCTGGAGCCAACCAACAGGTCTCAATTGTCCTGCAGAAGAATCTTTGCAGTTTGGAGCTTCTCACAACTCCCATCGTGGGAAAACCCCCATGTCCTCGTGATCCAACCCCCTTCAAGAAAGGGCCATCAGGGCAGAAAGTCCAACCTGAGCGATCGTCTGATCCTTGCCCTGACTTCAGATGCACGAGATCTCGATTGAGGTCTGTAGATTGTGCCTGCCATATCCTCACCCAGAAACCTAGGCTTAGCTTGGGTTTTCAGACTCCGTCCTCAGACTACTGGGCCACAAGCCATCCAGTTGGGCAATCCAGAACTACAATGCCGCACTCTGCCTGCCCTACAGAAGTAAAACATTGCCCTCAGGGCTACCCCGAAACCCCAAATGAGGATCAACCTGCACGCCATTCGGCTGTACCCCAAACATATAGGCTGACCTGGGCACTATTTCCCCTTCTGACCCAGCCTGAGCCTGGACCTCCTGGTCCCACCCAGACAGCTGGCCGCACACTGAGCACATCGGACCCACCATGGCCTTAGGTCGTCATCTCTTCCCAACTGCGGTTTTCAGGCTCCAGAACCTAGACCTTATCTCCAACCATTGCCCAGGGTTGAAAATGATGCAGAAATCAGAACTCTTTCCCCATGGCAAGAAACCTTGTGGTTGGCATGTTGTCCAACGTTCAGTGTAGTTGAAACAAGCGTGGCCCATGAGGCCCAACACATGCTTGCGGGCCACATTGGTCACAAACACACATGTGACCCTCAGCCTGAGCCCAGTCCTCAGGTAAGGCCTCTCAGGGCCTATATGAAGAGACAGCATATTGGGCTTGCCATGCCCCTAGGCCCCGATTTTTAACCATAGTTCGGGTTGTCCCTTCACTCTTCCCCAGGGCTCCTCTTTGGAATTCTTCTTTTGGTGGGACACCTGAGGTACAAACCTGAAAGCAGTCCTCCCATCCCACAGATTGACGAAAAACAATTGGGATCGGGCCAAATCCACAGAGAGGAAGATTCGTCCATGGCCCATGAGACCTCCCCAACATTCCACGGCCATCGCTGAAACAAAATCCAGAGACAAAAGCCTGAGCAAGCTCCTCAGACTCGCTCATTCTTCATATCCTAAAGAGTTCTTCTCATGGTTTGTAGATCGGGCGTGCCATACCTACGTCCCCAAACTTAAGCTGAGTTTGTGTTTTCAGTCTTCTGTCCTCAAAGTCCTGGGCCACACTCCCTCCAGGCTGGGGCCCCTGGAGCCACACATTAGGACTGCCCCCACCCAATCCATGGGAATTCTGCCCATTCCATTGTCAAAAATCGTACAAATTAGGAGAACCCTCCAAAGTCCCTGAGGCCATCCCAATAGTATAGGTCGCCCGGGACAAAAAAGGGCGGTTGATACCGGCTGAGCATCTACCTCCACTCATATACCTCCACTCATACCAAGAAGATTGAACCAGACAGGACCCGACGCCATGATCGGATCCATTGCTTTGGTTTACAGGCATGTCTCCTCAAAAGCCTGGATTCCAATACCAGCAGAGGGGATTTCCTGAGGCACCCATCAGAACAAATCTCATCTCCACAAGGAAACTTGTGCATGGGAGCTATGCCAAAGCTACGGAGAATACTTCAGGGTCCCGGTGCCACCTCCCCATTCCAAGGCCCTCATGGACACAAACACACATTAGGACCCATCCTCTGGAGAGTGCATTTCAACTCAGCCACCCCGGGTGCTCCCGCAGATCCATTAGATCTAAACTGTCTTGTTGCTAGGAGACAATTGGAAGGCGAGGCGGACTTCCCAGGCATCCATCCTCGAACGGTGCTCTGGAGTCATTCCATATGGGATGTCCTGGAGCTGTCCAACAGGTCTCAATTGTCCCGCAGAAGGAATCCTTGTAGGGGGCATCCCATATCTCCCAACGTGGAAAACCTCCATGGCCTCGAGATTCCGCTCCCTTCATGAAGGGGCCGTCATGCACAGAAACTCCAACCTGAGCCAACGTCGGATCCTCGCCCTGACTTCAGATGCATGAGATATTGGTTCAGATCTGCAGGGGGTACCTGCCGTGCCCTCACCCTGAATCCGAAGTCTAGCTTGTGTTCTCAGACTTCCGTCCTCACTCTCCTGGCCCCGAAGCCCTCAGTTTGGCAATACTGGACCGACAATGAAGCACTCTGCCTGCCCTCTAGAAAAAATATATTGCCTAATGAGCAGCCCAGGAGCTTAAATGAGGATAAACCTACACGGCACTCCAATGTACCCAAATTATATAGTCTAACCTGGGCAATAATGCACTGTCTGACACAACCTGAGCCCGGACCTGCTGACCAACACCCAGACAGCTGACCGCAGGTTGAGCACATCAGAACCGCCATGGCCTTAAGTCATCATCTTTTCCCTACCTCAGTTTTCAGGCTTCAGAACCTATACCTTATCTCCAATCACTGCCCACGGGTGACTGTGATGCAGAAATCAGAACTCTTCCTGACCCATGGCAAGAAACCTTGTGGTTGGCATGTTGTCCAACGTTCAGTGTAGGAGAAACCAGCATTCACCCTGAGGCCCCGCCCATTCTTGAGTGCGACGAGAGCATAAACACGCATTGTGACCTCAGCGTGAGTCCTGTCCTCTAGTAAGTCCTCTCAGTGGCTGGACCATTAGATGTCATAATGGCCTTGACATGTCCCTAGTCCCCAAATTTAACCAGATTTCTGGTTGTCCACTCGCCCCACCCCAGGGCTCTACTCTGGAATCCCTCATTTGGTGGGACATCTGAGGTTAAAAAACAAAATGAAACAAATCGACAACAACAAAAAAACGGACTTCTTCCATCCCCAGAATGACCCCAAACTCTTTGGACGGGACCGAACCCCCAGAGAGTAAGACTCGTCCATTTCCCATATAGTCACCCGGCAATTTCACGACCATGAGTGACACGATATCCAGAGACAAAAACTTGAGCAAGAGCCTCACACTCGCCCTTTTTTCATATCCCGAAGTGTTCTCCTCATGGTCTGTAGATCAGTCCTGCCATACCTATGACCCAAAACATAAGCCGAGATTGTGTTTTCAGGCAACTGTCCAAACAGCTCTGGCCTACACACCCTACAGGCTCAGGGCCCTGGAGCCAAACCTGAGGACTGTTCTTGCCCTCTCCAAGGGAATTGTATGTGCCCATTCCAATGGCCACAACTCTACTAGTAGGATAACCTCCAAAGTCCCTGAGGCCATCCCAATAGTTGTGGCTTCCCAGGACAAACAGGGGCAATCTGAGCCCATCTGAGCACCTACCTGCACTCAGACCCGTAGACTGATGTCCCCAGAGGTAAAAAGGAACGAACAGTCCCCTAGGCACTAATCGGATCCATTGCTTTGGTTTCCAGGCATCTCTCCTCAGAGGCCTGGATTTCAATACCAGCATATGGCTGTTTCTTGACTCACCCATCAGAACAAATCTCATCTACACATGGGAAACATGCACGTTGGAGCTGTGTCAAAGCCTCTGTTTAGGAGAACCCTTCAGGGCCCCAGGGCCACCGCTTCATTCCAAGGTCTCCATAGACACAAAAACATATTAGGACACATCCACAGGAGAGTCCATTTCAACTCAGCCTCCTCGGTTGCCCCCCACATCCAGCAGATCTAACCTGTCTTGTTGCTTGGAGACCATTGGAATGCGAGGTGGGCTACCCAGCCATCCATCCTTAGAACCCTGCTCGGAATCGTTGGCCTGGAGCCAACCAACAGGTCTCAATTGTCCTGCAGAAGAATCTTTGCAGTTTGGAGCTTCTCACAACTCCCATCGTGGGAAAACCCCCATGTCCTCGTGATCCAACCCCCTTCAAGAAAGGGCCATCAGGGCAGAAAGTCCAACCTGAGCGATCGTCTGATCCTTGCCCTGACTTCAGATGCACGAGATCTCGATTGAGGTCTGTAGATTGTGCCTGCCATATCCTCACCCAGAAACCTAGGCCTAGCTTGGGTTCTCAGACTCCGTCCTCAGACTACTGGCCCACAAGCCCTCCAGTTGGGCAATCCAGAACTACAATGCCGCACTCTGCCTGCCCTACAGAAGTAAAACATTGCCCTAAGGGCTACCCCGAAACCGCAAATGAGGATCAACCTGCACGCCATTCGGCTGTACCCCAAACATATAGGCTGACCTGGGCACTATCCCCTTCTGACCCAGCCTGAGCCTGGAACTCCTGGTCCCACCCAGACAGCTGGCCGCACACTGAGCACATCGGACCCACCATGGCCTTAGGTCGTCATCTCTTCCCAACTGCGGTTTTCAGGCTCCAGAACCTAGACCTTATCTCCAACCATTGCCCAGGGTTGAAAATGATGCAGAAATCAGAACTCTTTCCCCATGGCAAAAAACCTTGTGGTTGGCATGTTGTCCAACGTTCAGTGTAGTTGAAACAAGCGTGGCCCATGAGGCCCAACCCATGCTTGCGGGCCACATTGGTCACAAACACACATTGTGACCCTCAGCCTGAGCCCAGTCCTCAGGTAAGGCCTCTCAGGGCCTATATGAAGAGACAGCTTATTGGGCTTGCCATGCCCCTAGGCCCCGATTTTTTTTTTTTTTTTTTTTTTTTTTAATTTATTTTTTATTTTCAGCATAACAGTATTCATTATTTTTCACCACACCCAGTGCTCCATGCAATTCGTGCCCTTTATAATACCCACCACCTAGTACCCCAACCTCCCACCCCCCACCCCTTCAAAACCCTCAGATTGTTTTTCAGAGTCCATAGTCTCTCATGGTTCACCTCCCCTTCCAATTGCCCCAACTCCCTTCTCCTCTCTAACTCCCCATTTCCTCCATGCTATTTGTTATGCTCCACAAATAAGTGAAACCATATGATAATTGACTCTCTCTGCTTGACTTATTTCACTCAGCATAATAATCTCTTCCAGTCCCGTCCATGTTGCTACAAAAGTTGGGTATTGGTCCTTTCTTTTTTTTTTTTTTTTTTTTTTTTTTTTTTTATAAACATATATTTTTATCCCCAGGGGTACAGGTCTGTGAATCACCAGGTTTACACACTTCACAGCACTCACCAAAGCACATACCCTCCGCAATGTCCATAATCCCACCCCCTTCTCCCAAACCCCCTCCCCCCAGCAACCCTCAGTTTGTTTTGTGAGATTAAGAGTCACTTATGGTTTGTCTCCCTCCCAATCCCATCTTGTTTCATTTATTCTTCTCCTACCCACTTAAGCCTCCATGTTGTATCACCACTTCCTCATATCAGGGAGATAATATGATAGTTGTCTTTCTCTGCTTGACTTATTTCGCTAAGCATGATACGCTCTAGTTCCATCCATGTTGTCGCAAATGGCAAGATTTCATTTCTTTTGATGGCTGCATAGTATTCCATTGTGTATATATACCACATCTTCTTGATCCATTCATCTGTGGATGGACATCTAGGTTCTTTCCATAGTTTGGCTATTGTGGACATTGCTGCTATAAACATTCGGGTGCATGTGCCCCTTTGGATCACTACATTTGTATCTTTAGGGTAAATACCCAATAGTGCAATTGCTGGGTCATAGGGCAGTTCTATTTTCAACATTCTGAGGAACCTCCATGCTGTTTTCCAGAGTGGCTGCACCAGCTTGCATTCCCACCAACAGTGTAGGAGGGTACCCCTTTCTCCACATCCTCGCCAGCATCTGTCATTTCCTGACTTGTTGATTTTAGCCATTCTGACTGGTGTGAGGTGATATCTCATTGTGGTTTTGATTTGTATTTCCCTGATGCCGAGTGATATGGAGCACTTTTTCATGTGTCTGTTGGCCATCTGGATGTCTTCTTTGCAGAAATGTCTGTTCATGTCCTTTGCCCATTTCTTGATTGGATTATTTGTTCTTTGGGTGTTGAGTTTGCTAAGTTCTTTATAGATTCTGGACACTAGTCCTTTATCTGATATGTCGTTTGCAAATATCTTCTCCCATTCTGTCAGTTGTCTTTTGATTTTGTTAACTGTTTCCTTTGCTGTGCAAAAGCTTTTGATCTTGATGAAATCCCAATAGTTCATTTTTTCCCTTGCTTCCCTTGCCTTTTGCGTTGTTCCTAGGAAGATGTTGCTGCGGCAGAGGTCGAAGAGGTTGCTGCCTGTGTTCTCCTCAAGGATTTTGATGGATTCCTTTCGCACATTGAGGTCCTTCATCCATTTTGAGTCTATTTTTGTGTGTGGTGTAAGGAAATGGTCCAATTTCATTTTTCTGCATGTGGCTGTCCAATTTTCCCAGCACCATTTATTGAAGAGGCTGTCTTTTTTCCATTGGACATTCTTTCCTGCTTTGTCGAAGATGAGTTGACCATAGATTTGAGGGTCTATTTCTGGGCTCTCTATTCTGTTCCATTGATCTATGTGTCTGTTTTTGTGCCAGTACCATGCTGTCTTGATGATGACAGCTTTGTAATAGAGCTTGAAGTCCGGAATTGTGATGCCACCAACGTTGGCTTTCTTTTTCAATATCCCTTTGGCTATTCGAGGTCTTTTCTGGTTCCATATAAATTTTAGCATTATTTGTTCCATTTCTTTGAAAAAGATGGATGGTACTTTGATAGGAATTGCATTAAATGTGTAGATTGCTTTAGGTAGCATAGACATTTTCACAATATTTATTCTTCCAATCCAGGAGCATGGAACATTTTTCCATTTCTTTGTGTCTTCCTCAATTTCTTTCATGAGTACTTTATAGTTTTCTGAGTAGAGATTCTGTGTCTCTTTGGTTAGGTTTATTCCTAGGTATCTTATGGTTTTGGATGCAATTGTAAATGGGATTGACTCCTTAATATCTCTTTCTTCTGTCTTGCTGTTGGTGTAGAGAAATGCAACTGATTTCTGTGCATTGATTTTATATCCTGACACTTTACTGAATTCCTGTATAAGTTCTAGCAGTTTTGGAGTAGAGTCTTTTGGGTTTTCCACATATAATATCATATCATCTGCGAAGAGTGATAATTTGACTTCTTCTTTGCCGATTTGGATGCCTTTAATTTCCTTTTGTTGTCTGATTGCTGAGGCTAGGACCTCTAGTACTATGTTGAATAGCAGTGGTGATAATGGACATCCCTGCCGTGTTCCTGACCTTAGTGGAAAAGCTTTCAGTTTTTCTCCATTGAGAATGATATTTGCGGTGGGTTTTTCATAGATGGCTTTGATGATATTGAGGTATGTGCCCTCTATCCCTACACTTTGAAGAGTTTTGATCAGGAAGGGATGCTGTACTTTGTCAAATGCTTTTTCAGCATCTATTGAAAGTATCATATGGTTCTTGTTCTTTCTTTTATTGATGTGTTGTATCACATTGACTGATTTGCGGATGTTGAACCAACCTTGCAGCCCTGGAATAAATCCCACTTGGTCGTGGTGAATAATCTTTTTAATGTACTGTTGAATCCTATTGGCTAGTATTTTGTTGAGTATTTTCGCATCTGTGTTCATCAAGGATATCGGTCTATAGCTCTCTTTTTTGGTGGGATCCTTGTCTGGTTTTGGGATCAAGGTGATGCTGGCCTCATAAAATGAGTTTGGAAGTTTTCCTTCCATTTCTATTTTTTGGAACAGTTTCAGGAGAATAGGAATTAGTTCTTCTTTAAATGTTTGGTAGAATTCCCCCGGGAAGCCATCTGGCCCTGGGCTTTTGTTTGTTTGGAGATTTTTAATGACTGTTTCAATCTCCTTACTGGTTATGGGTCTGTTCAGGCTTTCTATTTCTTCCTGGTTCAGTTGTGGTAGTTTATATGTTTCTAGGAATGCATCCATTTCTTCCAGATTGTCAAATTTATTGCCGTAGAGTTGCTCATAGTATGTTCTTATAATAGTTTGTATTTCTTTGGTGTTAGTTGTGATCTCTCCTCTTTCATTCATGATTTTATTTATTTGGGTCCTTTCTCTTTTCTTTTTGATAAGTCGGGCCAGGGGTTTATCAATTTTATTAATTCTTTCAAAGAACCAGCTCCTACTTTCGTTGATTTTTTCTATTGTTTTTTTGGTTTCTATTTCATTGATTTCTGCTCTGATCTTTATGATTTCTCTTCTCCTGCTGGGCTTAGGGTTTCTTTCTTGTTCTTTCTCCAGCTCCTTTAGGTGTAGGGTTAGGTTGTGTACCTGAGACCTTTCTTGTTTCTTGAGAAAGGCTTGTACCGCTATATATTTTCCTCTCAGGACTGCCTTTATTGTGTCCCACAGATTTTGAACTGTTGTATTTTCATTATCATTTGTTTCCATGATTTTTTTCAATTCTTCTTTAATTTCCCGGTTGACCCATTCATTCTTTAGAAGGATACTGTTTAGTCTCCATGTATTTGGGTTCTTTCCAAACTTCCTTTTGTGGTTGAGTTCTAGCTTTAGAGCATTGTGGTCTGAAAATATGCAGGGAATGATCCCAATCTTTTGATACCGGTTGAGTCCTGATTTAGGACCAAGGATGTGATCTATTCTGGAGAATGTTCCATGTGCACTAGAGAAGAATGTGTATTCTGTTGCTTTGGGATGAAATATTCTGAATATATCTGTGATGTCCATCTGGTCCAGTGTGTCGTTTAAGGCCTTTATTTCCTTGCTGATCTTTTGCTTGGATGACCTGTCCATTTCAGTGAGGGGAGTGTTAAAGTCCCCTACTATTATTGTATTGTTGTTGATGTGTTTCTTTGATTTTGTTATTAATTGGTTTATATAGTTGGCTGCTCCCACGTTGGGGGCATAGATATTTAAAATTGTTAAATCTTCTTGTTGGACAGACCCTTTGAGTATGATATAGTGTCCTTCGTCATCTCTTATTATAGTCTTTGGCTTAAAATCTAATTGATCTGATATAAGGATTGCCACTCCTGCTTTCTTCTGATGTCCATTAGCATGGTAAATTCTTTTCCACCCCCTCACTTTAAATCTGGAGGTGTCTTCGGGCTTAAAATGAGTTTCTTGGAGGCAACATATAGATGGGTTTTGTTTTTTTATCCATTCTGATACCCTGTGTCTTTTGACAGGGGCATTTAGCCCATTCACATTCAGGGTAACTATTGAGAGATATGAATTTAGTGCCATTGTATTGCCTGTAAGGTGACTGTTATTGTATATGGTCTCTGTTCCTTTCTGATCTACCACTTGTAGGCTCTCTCTTTGCTTAGAGGACCCCTTTCAATATTTCCTGTAGAGCTGGTTTGGTATTTGCAAATTCTTTCAGTTGTTGTTTGTCCTGGAAGCTTTTAATCTCTCCTTCTATTTTCAATGATAGCCTAGCTGGATATAGTATTCTGGGCTGCATGTTTTTCTCGTTTAGTGCTCTAAAAATATCATGCCAGCTCTTTCTGGCCTGCCAGGTCTCTGTGGATAAGTCAGCTGCCAATCTAATATTTTTACCATTGTATGTTACAGACTTCTTTTCCCGGGCTGCTTTCAGGATTTTCTCTTTGTCACTGAGACTTGTAAATTTTACTATTAGGTGACGGGGTGTGGGCCTATTCTTATTGATTTTGAGGGGCGTTCTCTGAACCTCCTGAATTTTGATGCTCGTTCCCTTTGCCATATTGGGGAAATTCTCCCCAATAATTCTCTCCAGTATACCTTCTGCTCCCCTCTCTCTTTCTTCTTCTTCTGGAATCCCAATTATTCTAATGTTGTTTCGTCTTATGGTGTCACTTAATTCTCGAATTCTCCCCTCGTGGTCCAGAAGCTGTTTGTCCCTCTTTTGCTCAGCTTCTTTATTCTCTGTCATTTGGTCTTCTATATCACTAATTCTTTCTTCTGCCTCATTTATCCTAGCAGTGAGAGCCTCCATTTTTGATTGCACCTCATTAATAGCTTTTTTGATTTCAACTTGGTTAGATTTTAGTTCTTTTATTTCTCCAGAAAGGGCTTTTATATCTCTCGAGAGGGTTTCTCTAATATCTTCCATGCCTTTTTCGAGCCCGGCTAGAACCTTGAGAATTGTCATTCTGAACTCTAGATCTGACATATTACCGATGTCTGTATTGATTAGGTCCCTAGCCTTTGGTACTGCCTCTTGTTCTTTTTTTTGCGTTGAATTTTTACGTCTTGTCATTTTGGCCAGATAAGAGTAAATGAAGGGGCAAGTAAAATACTAAAAGGGTGGCAACAACCCCAGGAAAATATGCTTTAACCAAATTAGAAGAGATCCAAAATCGTGAGTGGGGAGAAAGGGGATAAAAAGAGGTTCAAAAAGGAAGAAAGAAAAAAAAAGAAAAGAAAAAAAAATTTTTTAAAAAAAGAAAACACCTGAGAAAAATGTAAAAAAGAAAAAATATATATATTAGATAAACTAGTAAAAAATCGTTAAAAAAGAAAAAGGTAACAGTTAAAAAAAAAAAATTTTACCCGAAGGCGAGAAGAAAAAGAAAAAAAGAAAAAAAAATGAAAAAGAAAAAATTAAATTAACTGCAAGACTAAAAAAAAAATCACAGGAAAAAAGCCATGAGTTCCGTGCTTGGCTTTCTCCTCCTCTGGAATTCTGCTGCTCTCCTTGGTATTGAAACCGCACTCCTTGGTAGGTGAACTTGGTCTCGGCTGGAATTCTTGTTGATCTTCTGGGGGAGGGGCCTGTTGTAGTGATTCTCAAGTGTCTTTGCCCCAGGCGGAATTACACCGCCCTTACCCGGGGCCGGGGTGAGTAATCCGCTCGGGTTTGCTTTCAGGAGCTTTTGTTCCCTGAGCGCTTTCCGTAGAGTTCCGGAGGACGGGAACACAAATGGCGGCCTCCTGGTCTCTGGCCCTGAGGAGCCGAGAGCCCAGGGCCCCACTCCTCAGTGCGCCCTCAGAGAACAGCGCCCAGCCACTCCCGTCTGCCTGACCTCTGGCCGCGCTCCGAGCTCACCGAGCCTGCGATCGGTTCAAGGTAACACCGAGCTGTGAGCTTACTGTCGGCTCTGTTTCTGTAGCCGGCTTTCCCGTTCCAATACCCGCAAGCTCTGCGACACTCAGACACCCCCGATCCTTCTGTGACCCTGCGGGACCTGAGGCCACGCTGACCCCGCGTGGGCTTCGCCCCGGTTTAGCCTCTGGACTGATGTCCCTCAGCGGAACAGACTTTTAAAAGTCCTGATTTTGTGCGCGGTTGCTCCGCCGCTTGCCGGGAGCTAGGCCCCGATTTTTAACCATAGTTCGGGTTGTCCCTTCACTCTTCCCCAGGGCTCCTCTTTGGAATTCCTCTTTTGGTGGGACACCTGAGGTAACAAACCTGAAAGGAGTCCTCCCATCCCACATATTGACGAAAAACAATTGGGATCGGGCCAAATCCACAGAGAGGAAGATTCGTCCATGGCCCATGAGGACTCCCCAACATTCCGCGGCCATCGCTGAAACAAAATCCAGAGACAAAAGCCTGAGCAAGCTCCTCAGACTCGCTCATTCTTCATATCCTGAAGAGTTCTTCTCATGGTTTGTAGATCGGGCGTGCCATACCTACGTCCCCAAACTTAAGCTGAGTTTGTGTTTTCAGTCTTCTGTCCTCAAAGTCCTGGGCCACACTCCCTCCAGGCTGGGGCCCCTGGAGCCACACATTAGGACTGCCCCCACCCAATCCATGGGAATTCTGCCCATTCCATTGTCAAAAATCGTAAAAATTAGGAGAACCCTCCAAAGTCCCTGAGGCCATCCCAATAGTGTAGGTCGCCCGGGACAAAAAAGGGCGGTTGATACCGGCTGAGCATCTACCTCCACTCATCTACCTCAACTCATACCAAGAAGATTGAACCAGACAGGACCCGACGCCATGATCGGATCCATTGCTTTGGTTTACAGGCATGTCTCCTCAAAAGCCTGGATTCCAATACCAGCAGAGGGGATTTCCTGAGGCACCCATCAGAACAAATCTCGTCTCCACAAGGAAACTTGTGCATGGGAGCTAAGCCAAAGCTACGGAGAATACTTCAGGGTCCCGGTGCCACCTCTCCATTCCAAGGCCCTCATGGACACAAACACACATTAGGACCCATCCTCTGGAAAGTGCATTTCAACTCAGCCACCCCGGTTGCTCCCGCAGATCCATTAGATCTAAACTGTCTTGTTGCTAGGAGACAATTGGAAGGCGAGGCGGACTTCCCAGGCATCCATCCTCGAACGGTGCTCTGGAGTCATTCCATATGGGATGTCCTGGAGCTGTCCAACAGGTCTCAATTGTCCCGCAGAAGGAATCCTTGAAGGGGGCATCCCATATCTCCCAACGTGGAAAACCTCCATGGCCTCGAGATTCCGCTCCCTTCATGAAGGGGCCGTCATGCACTGAAACTCCAACCTGAGCCAACGTCGGATCCTCGCCCTGACTTCAGATGCATGAGATATTGGTTCAGATCTGCAGGGGGTACCTGCCGTGCCCTCACCCTGAATCCGAAGTCTATCTTGTGTTCTCAGACTTCCGTCCTCACTCTCCTGGCCCCGAAGCCCTCAAGTTTGGCAATTCCGGACCGACAATGAAGCACTCTGCCTGCCGTCTAGAAAAAATATATTGCCTAATGAGCAGCCCAGGAGCTTAAATGAGGATAAACCTACACGGCACTCGAATGTACCCAAATTATATAGTCTAACCTGGGCAATAATGCACTGTCTGACACAACCTGAGCCCGGACCTGCTGACCAAAACCCAGACAGCTGACCGCAGGTTGAGCACATCAGAACCGCCATGGCCTTAAGTCATCATCTTTTCCCTACCTCAGTTTTCAGGCTTCAGAACCTATACCTTATCTCCAATCACTGCCCACGGGTGACTGTGATGCAGAAATCAGAACTCTTCCTGACCCATGGCAAGAAACCTTGTGGTTGGCATGTTGTCCAACGTTCAGTGTAGGAGAAACCAGCATTCACACTGAGGCCCCGCCCATTCTTGAGTGCGACGAGAGCATAAACACTTATTGTGACCTCAGCGTGAGTCCTGTCCTCTAGTAAGTCCTCTCAGTGGCTGGACCATTAGATGTCATAATGGCCTTGACATGTCCCTAGTCCCCAAATTTAACCAGATTTCTGGTTGTCCACTCGCCCCACCCCAGGGCTCTACTCTGGAATCCCTCATTTGGTGGGACATCTGAGGTTAAAAAACAAAATGAAACAAATCGACAACAACAAAAAAACGGACTTCTTCCATCCCCACAATGACCCCAAACTCTTTGGACGGGACCGAACCCCCAGAGAGTAACACTCGTCCATTTCCCATGAAGTCACCCGGCAATTTCACGACCATGAGTGACACGATATCCAGAGACAAAAACTTGAGCAAGAGCCTCACACTCGCCGTTTTTTCATATCCCGAAGTGTTCTCCTCATGGTCTGTAGATCAGTCCTGCCATACCTATGACCCAAAACATAAGCCGAGATTGTGTTTTCAGGCAACTGTCCAAACAGCTCTGGCCTACACACCCTACAGGCTCAGGGCCCTGGAGCCAAACCTGAGGACTGTACTTGCCCTCTCCAAGGGAATTGTATGTGCCCATTCCAATGGCCACAACCCTACTAGTAGGATAACCTCCAAATCCCTGAGGCCATCCCAATAGTTGTGGCTTCCCAGGACAAACAGGGGCAATCTGAGCCCATCTGAGAACCTACCTGCACTCAGACCCGTAACTGATGTCCCCAGAGGTAAAAAGGAACGAACAGGCCCCTAGGCACTAATCGGATCCATTGCTTTGGTTTCCAGGCATCTCTCCTCAGAGGCCTGGATTTCAATACCAGCATATGGCTGTTTCTTGACTCACCCATCAGAACAAATCTCATCTACACATGGGAAACATGCACGTTGGAGCTGTGTCAAAGCCTCTGTTTAGGAGAACCCTTCAGGGCCCCAGGGCCACCGCTTCATTCCAAGGTCTCCATAGACACAAAAACATATTAGGACACATCCACAGGAGAGTCCATTTCAACTCAGCCACCTCTGTTGCCCCCCACATCCAGCAGATCTAACCTGTCTTGTTGCTTGGAGACCATTGGAATGCGAGGTGGGCTACCCAGCCATCCATCCTTAGAACCCTGCTCGGAATCGTTGGCCTAGAGCCAACCAACAGGTCTCAATTGTCCTGCAGAAGAATCTTTGCAGTTTGGAGCTTCTCACAACTCCCATCGTGGGAAAACCCCCATGTCCTCGTGATCCAACCCCCTTCAAGAAAGGGCCATCAGGGCAGAAAGACCAACCTGAGCGATCGTCTGATCCTTGCCCTGACTTCAGATGCATGAGATCTCTATTGAGGTCTGTAGATTGTGCCTGCCATATCCTCACCCAGAAACCTAGGCCTAGCTTGGGTTCTCAGACTCCGTCCTCAGACTACTGGCCCTCAAGCCCTCCAGTTGGGCAATCCAGAACTACAATGCCGCACTCTGCCTGCCCTACAGAAGTAAAACATTGCCCTCAGGGCTACCCCGAAACCGCAAATGAGGATCAACCTGCACGCCATTCGGCTGTACCCCAAACATATAGGCTGACCTGGGCACTATTTCCCCTTCTGACCCAGCCTGAGCCTGGACCTCCTGGTCCCACCCAGACTGCTGGCCGCACACTGAGCACATCGGACCCGCCATGGCCTTAGGTCGTCATCTCTACCCAACTGCGGTTTTCAGGCTCCAGAACCTAGACCTTATCTCCAACCATTGCCCAGGGTTGAAAATGATGCAGAAATCAGAACTCTTTCCCCATGACAAGAAACCTTGTGCTTGGCATGTTCTCCAACGTTCACTGTAGTTGAAACAAGCGTGGCCCATGAGGCCCAGCCCATGCTTGCGGGCCACATTGATCACAAACACACATTGTGACCCTCAGCCTGAGCCCAGTCCTCAGGTAAGGCCGTTCAGGGCCTATATGAAGAGACAGCATATTGGGCTTGCCATGCCCCTAGGCCGCAATTTTTAACCATAGTTCGGGTTGTCCCTTCACTCTTCCCCAGGGCTCTGCTTTGGAATTCCTATTTTGGTGGGACACCTGAGGTAACAAACCTGAAAGGAGTCCTCCCATCCCACAGATTGACGAAAAACAATTGCGATCGGGCCAAACCCACAGAGAGGAAGATTCTTCCCAGGCCCATGAGACCTCCCCAACATTCCACGGCCATCGCTGAAACAAAAGTCAGAGACAAAATCCTGAGCAAGCTCCTCAGACTCGCTCATTCTTCATATCCTGAAGAGTTCTTCTCATGGTTTGTAGATCGGGCGTGCCATACCTACGTCCCCAAAGTTAAGCTGAGTTTGTGTTTTCAGTCTCCTGTCCTCAAAGTCCTGGGCCACACTCCCTCCAGGCTGGGGCCCCTGGAGCCACACATTAGGACTGCCCCCACCCAATCATGGGAATTCTGCCCATTCCATTGTCAAAAATCGTACAAATTAGGAGAACCCTCCAAAGTCCCTGAGGCCATCCCAATAGTGTAGGTCGCCCGGGACAAAAAAGGGCGGTTGATTCCGGCTGAGCATCTACCCCCACTCATCTACCTCCACTCATACCAAGAAGATTGAACCAGACAGGACCCGAGGCCATTATCGGATCCATTGCTTTGGTTTACAGGCATGTCTCCTCAAAAGCCTGGATTCCAATACCAGCAGAGGGGATTTCCTGAGGCACCCATCAGAACAAATCTCGTCTCCACAAGCAAACTTGTGCATGGGAGCTAAGCCAAAGCTAAGGAGAATACTTCAGGGTCCCGGTGCCACCTCCCCATTCCAAGGCCCTCATGGACACAAACACACGTTAGGACCCATCCTCTGGAAAGTGCATTTCAACTCAGCCACCCCGGTTGCTCCCGCAGATCCATTAGATCTAAACTGTCTTGTTGCTAGGAGACAATTGGAAGGCGAGGCGGACTTCCCAGGCATCCATCCTCGAACGGTGCTCTGGAGTCATTCCATATGGGATGTCCTGGAGCTGTCCAACAGGTCTCAATTGTCCCGCAGAAGGAATCCTTGAAGGGGGCATCCCACATCTCCCAACGTGGAAAACCTCCATGGCCTCGAGATTCCGCTCCCTTCATGAAGGGGCCGTCATGCACAGAAACTCCAACCTGAGCCAACGTCGGATCCTCGCCCTGACTTCAGATGCATGAGATATTGGTTCAGATCTGCAGGGGGTACCTGCCGTGCCCTCACCCTGAATCCGAAGTCTAGCTTGTGTTCTCAGACTTCCGTCCTCACTCTCCTGGCCCCGAAGCCCTCAAGTTTGGCAATTCCGGACCGACAATGAAGCACTCTGCCTGCCCTCTAGAAAAAATATATTGCCTAATGAGCAGCCCAGGAGCTTAAATGAGGATAAACCTACACGGCACTCGAATGTACCCAAATTATATAGTCTAACCTGGGCACTAATGCACTGTCTGACACAACCTGAGCCCGGACCTGCTGACCAACACCCAGACAGCTGACCGCAGGTTGAGCACATCAGAACCGCCATGGCCTTAAGTCATCATCTTTTCCCTACCTCAGTTTTCAGGCTTCAGAACCTATACCTTATCTCCAATCACTGCCCACGGGTGACTGTGATGCAGAAATCAGAACTCTTCCTGACCCATGGCAAGAAACCTTGTGGTTGGCATGTTGTCCAACGTTCAGTGTAGGAGAAACCAGCATTTACCCTGAGGCCCCGCCCATTCTTGAGTGCGACGAGAGCATAAACACGCATTGTGACCTCAGCGTGAGTCCTGTCATCTAGTAAGTCCTCTCAGTGGCTGGACCATTAGATGTCATAATGGCCTTGACATGTCCCTAGTCCCCAAATTTAACCAGATTTCTGGTTGTCCACTCGCCCCACCCCAGGGCTCTACTCTGGAATCCCTCATTTGGTGGGACATCTGAGGTTGAAAAACAAAATGAAACAAATCGACAACAACAAAAAAACGGACTTCTTCCATCCCCAGAATGACCCCAAACTCTTTGGACGGGACCGAACCCCCAGAGAGTAAGACTCGTCCATTTCCCATGAAGTCACCCGGCAATTTCACGACCATGAGTGACACGATATCCAGAGACAAAAACTTGAGCAAGAGCCTCACACTCGCCCTTTTTTCATATCCCGAAGTGTTCTCCTCATGGTCTGTAGATCAGTCCTGCCATACCTATGACCCAAAACATAAGCCAAGTTTGTGTTTTCAGACAACTGTCCAAACAGCTCTGGCCTACACACCCTACAGGCTCAGGGCCCTGGAGCCAAACCTGAGGACTGTACTTGCCCTCTCCAAGGGAATTGTATGTGCCCATTCCAATGGCCACAACTCTACTAGTAGGATAACCTCCAAAGTCCCTGAGGCCATCCCAATAGTTGTGGCTTCCCAGGACAAACAGGGGCAATCTGAGCCCATCTGAGCACCTACCTGCACTCAGACCCGTAGACTGATGTCCCCAGAGGTAAAAAGGAACGAACAGGCCCCTAGGCACTAATCGGATCCATTGCTTTGGTTTCCAGGCATCTCTCCTCAGAGGCCTGGATTTCAATACCAGCATATGGCTGTTTCTTGACTCACCCATCAGAACAAATCTCATCTACACATGGGAAACATGCACGTTGGAGCTGTGTCAAAGCCTCTGTTTAGGAGAACCCTTCAGGGCCCCAGGGCCACCGCTTCATTCCAAGGTCTCCATAGACACAAAAACATATTAGGACACATCCACAGGAGAGTCCATTTCAACTCAGCCTCCTCGGTTGCCCCCCACATCCAGCAGATCTAACCTGTCGTGTTGCTTGGAGACCATTGGAATGCGAGGTGGGCTACCCAGGGATCCATCCTTAGAACCCTGCTCGGAATTGTTGGCCTGGAGCCAACCAACAGGTCTCAATTGTCCTGCAGAAGAACCTTTGCAGTTTGGAGCTTCTCACAACTCCCATCGTGCGAAAACCCCCATGTCCTCGTGATCCAACCCCCTTCAAGAAAGGGCCATCAGGGCAGAAAGTCCAACCTGAGCGATCGTCTGATCCTTGCCCTGACTTCAGATGCACGAGATCTCTATTGAGGTCTGTAGATTGTGCCTGCCATATCCTCACCCAGAAACCTAGGCCTAGCTTGGGTTCTCAGACTCCGTCCTCAGACTACTGGCCCCCAAGCCCTCCAGTTAGGCAATCCAGAACTGCAATGCCGCACTCTGCCTGCCCTACAGAAGTAAAACATTGCCCTCAGGGCTACCCCGAAACCGCAAATGAGGATCAACCTGCACGCCATTCGGCTGTACCCCAAACATATAGGCTGATCTGGGCACTATTTCCCCTTCTGACCCAGCCTGAGCCTGGACCTCCTGGTCCCACCCAGACAGCTGGCCGCACACTGAGCACATCGGACCCGCCATGGTTTTAGGTCGTCATCTCTTCCCAACTGCGGTTTTCAGGCTCCAGAACCTAGACCTTATCTCCAACCACTGCCCAGGGTTGAAAATGATGCAGAAATCAGAACTCTTTCCCCATGGCAAGGAACCTTGTGGTTGGCATGTAGTCCAACGTTCAGTGTAGTTGAATCAAGCGTGGCCCATGAGGCCCAACCCATGCTTGCGGGCCACATTGGTCACAAACACACATTGTAACCCTCAGCCTGAGCCCAGTCCTCAGGAAAGGCATCTCAGGGCCTATATGAAGAGACAGCATATTGGGCTTGCTATGCCCCTAGGCCCCAATTTTTAACCATAGTTCGGGTTGTCCCTTCACTCTTCCCCAGGGCTCTGCTTTGGAATTCCTCTTTTGGTGGGTCACCTGAGGTAACAAACCTGAAAGGAGTCCTCCCATCCCACAGATTGACGAAAAACAATTGGGATCGGGCCAAATCCACAGAGAGGAAGATTCGTCCATGGCCCATGAGACCTCCCCAACATTCCACGGCCATCGCTGAAACAAAATCCAGCGACAAAAGCCTGAGCAAGCTCCTCAGACTCGCTCATTCTTCATATCCTGAAGAGTTCTTCTCAGGGTTTGTAGATCGGGCGTGCCATACCTACGTCCCCAAACTTAAGCTGAGTTTGTGTTTTCAGTCTTCTGTCCTCAAAGTCCTGGGCCACACTCCCTCCAGGCTGGAGCCCCTGGAGCCACACATTAGGACTGCCCCCACCCAATCCATGGCAATTCTGCCCATTCCATTGTCAAAAATCGTACAAATTAGGAGAACCCTCCAAAGTCCCTGAGGTCATCCCAATAGTGTAGGTCGCCCGGGACAAAAAAGGGCGGTTGATACCGGCTGAGCAACTACCTCCACTCATCTACCTCCACTCATACCAAGAAGATTGAACCAGACAGGACCCGAGGCCATTATCGGATCCATTGCTTTGGTTTACAGGCATGTCTCCTCAAAAGCCTGCATTCCAATACCAGCAGAGGGGATTTCCTGAGGCACCCATCAGAACAAATCTCGTCTCCACAAGGAAACTTGTGTATGGGAGCTAAGCCAAAGCTTAGGAGAATACTTCAGGGTCCCGGTGCCACCTCCCCATTCCAAGGCCCTCATGGACACAAACACACGTTAGGGCCCATCCTCTGGAAAGTGCATTTCAACTCAGCCACCCCGGTTGCTCCCGCAGATCCATTACATCTAAACTGTATTGTTGCTAGGAGACAATTGGAAGGCGAGGCGGACATCCCAGGCATCCATCCTCGAACGGTGCTCTGGAGTCATTCCATATGGGATGTCCTGGAGCTGTCCAACAGGTCTCAATTGTCCCGCAGAGGGAATCCTTGAAGGGGGCATCCCACATCTCCCAACGTGGAAAACCTCCATGGCCTCGAGATTCCGCTCCCTTCATGAAGGGGCCGTCATGCACAGAAACTCCAACCTGAGCCAACGTCGGATCCTCGCCCTGACTTCAGATGCAGGAGATATTGGTTCAGATCTGCAGGGGGTACCTGCCGTGCCCTCACCCTGAATCCGAAGTCTAGCTTGTGTTCTCAGACATCCGTCCTCACTCTCCTGGCCCCGAAGCCCTCAAGTTTGGCAATTCCGGACCGACAATGAAGCTCTCTGCCTGCCCTCTAGAAAAAATATTTTGCCTAATGAGCAGCCCAGGCAGCTTAAATGAGGATAAACCTACACGGCACTCGAATGTACCCAAATTATATAGTCTAACCTGGGCACTAATGCACTGTCTGACACAACCTGAGCCCGGACCTGCTGACCAAAACCCAGACAGCTGACCGCACGCTGAGCACATCAGACCCGCCATGGCCTTAGGTCATCATCTCTTCCCTTCCTCAGTTTTCAGGCTTCAGAACCTAGACCTTATCTCCAATCACTGCCCACGGGTGACTCTGATGCAGAAATCAGAACTCTTCCTGACCCATGGCAAGAAACCTTGTGGTTGGCATGTTGTCCAACGTTCAGTGTAGGAGAAACCAGCATTCACCCTGAGGCCCCGCCCATTTTGAGTGCGACGAGAGCATATACACGCATTGTGACCTCAGCGTGAGTCCTGTCCTCTAGTAAGTCCTCTCAGTGACTGGACCATTGGATGTCATAATGGGCTTGACATGTCCCTAGTCCCCAATTTTTAACCAGATTTCTGGTTGTCCAGTCGCCCCACCCCAGGGCTCTACTCTGGAATCCCTCATTTGGTGGGACATCTGAGGTTGAAAAACAAAATGAAACAAATCGACAACAACAAAAAAACGGACTTCTTCCATCCCCAGAATGACCGCAAACTCTTTGGACGGGACCGAACCCCCAGAGAGTAAGACTCGTCCATTTCCCATGAAGTCACCCGGCAATTTCACGACCATGAGTGACACGATATCCAGAGACAAAAACTTGAGCAAGAGCCTCACACTCGCTCTTTTTTCATATCCCGAAGTGTTCTCCTCATGGTCTGTAGATCAGTCCTGCCATACCTATGACCCAAAACATAAGCCGAGTTTGTGTTTTCAGACAACTGTCCAAACAGCTCTGGCCTACACACCCTACAGGCTCAGGGCCCTGGAGCCAAACCTGAGGACTGTACTTGCCCTCACCAAGGGAATTGTATGTGCCCATTCCAATGGCCACAACCCTACTAATAGGATAACCTCCAAAGTCCCTGAGGCCATCCCAATAGTTGTGGCTTCCCAGGACAAACAGGGGCAATCTGAGCCCATCTGAGCACCTACCTGCACTCAGACCCATAGACTGATGTCCCCAGAGGTAAAAAGGAACGAACAGGCCCCTAGGCACTAATCGGATCCATTGCTTTGGTTTCCAAGCATCTCTCCTCAGAGGCCTGGATTTCAATACCAGCATATGGCTGTTTCTTGACTCACCCATCAGAACAAATCTCATCTACACATGGGAAACATGCACGTTGGAGCTGTGTCAAAGCCTCTGTTTTGGAGAACCCTTCAGGGCCCCAGGGCCACCGCTTCATTCCAAGGTCTCCATAGACACAAAAACATATTAGGAAACATCCACAGGAGAGTCCATTTCAACGCAGCCTCGTCGGTTGCCCCCCACATCCAGAAGATCTAACCTGTCTTGTTGCTTGGAGACAATTGGAATGCGAGGTGGGCTACCCAGCCATCCATCCTTAGAACCCTGCTCGGAATCGTTGGCCTGGAGCCAACCAACAGGTCTCAATTGTCCTGCAGAAGAATCTTTGCAGTTTGGAGCATCTCACAACTCCCATCGTGGGAAAACCCCCATGTCCTCGTGATCCAACCCCCTTCAAGAAAGGGCCATAAGGGCAGAAAGTCTAACCTGAGCGATCGTCTGATCCTTGCCCTGAATTCAGATGCACGAGATCTCGATTGAGGTCTGTAGATTGTGCCTGCCATATCCTCACCCAGAAACCTAGGCCTAGCTTGGGTTCTCAGACTCCATCCTAAGACTACTGGCCCACAAGCCCTCCAGTTAAGCAATCCAGAACTACAATGCCGCACTCTGCCTGCCCTACAGAAGTAAAACATTGCCCTCAGGGCTACCCCGAAACCGCAAATGAGGATCAACCTGCACGCCATTCGGATGTACCCCAAACATATAGGCTGACTTGGGCACTATTTCCCCTTCTGACCCAGCCTGAGCCTGGACCTCCTGGTCCCACCCAGACAGCTGGCTGCACACTGAGCACATCGGACCCGCCATGGCCTTAGGTCGTCATCTCTTCCCAACTGCGGTTTTCAGGCTCCAGAACCTAGACCTTATCTCCAACCACTGCCCAGGGTTGAAAATGATGCAGAAATCAGAACTCTTTCCCCATGGCAAGAAACCTTGTGGTTGGCATGTTGTCCAACGTTCAGTGTAGTTGAAACAAGCGTGGCCCATGAGGCCCAGCCCATGCTTGCGGGCCACATTGGTCACAAACACACATTGTGACCCTCAGCCTGAGCCCAGTCCTCAGGTAAGGCATCTCAGGGCCTATATGAAGAGACAGCATATTGGGCTTGCCATGCCCCTAGGCCCCAATTTTTAACCATAGTTCGGGTTGTCCCTTCACTCTTCCCCAGGGCTCCTCTTTGGAATTCCTCTTTTGGTGGGACACCTGAGGTAACAAACCTGAAAGGAGTCTTCCCATCCCACAGATTGACGAAAAACAATTGGGATCGGGCCAAATCCACAGAGAGGAAGATTCGTCCATGGCCCATGAGACCTCCCCAACATTCCACGGCCATCGCTGAAACAAAATCCAGAGACAAAAGCCTGAGCAAGCTCCTCAGACTCGCTCATTCTTCATATTCTGAAGAGTTCTTCTCATGGTTTGTAGATCGGGCGTGCCATACCTACGTCCCCAAACTTAAGCTGAGTTTGTGTTTTCAGTCTCCTGTCCTCAAAGTCCTGGGCCACACTCCCTCCAGGCTGGGGCCACTGGAGCCACACATTAGGACTGCCCCCACCCAATCCATGGGAATTCTGCCCATTCCATTGTCAAAAATCGTACAAATTAGGAGAACCCTCCAAAGTCCCTGAGGCCATCCCAATAGTGTAGGTCGCCCGGGACAAAAAAGGGCGGTTGATACCGGCTGAGCATCTACCTGCACTCATCTACCTCCACTCATACCAAGAAGATTGAACCACACAGGACCCGAGGCCATTATCCGATCCATTGCTTTGGTTTACAGGCATGTCTCCTCAAAAGCCTGCATTCCAATACCAGCAGAGGGGATTTCCTGAGGCACTCATCAGAACAAATCTCGTCTCCACAAGGAAACTTGTGCATGGTAGCTAAGCCAAAGCTTAGGAGAATACTTCAGGGTCCCGGTGCCACCTCCCCATTCCAAGGCCCTCATGGACACAAACACACGTTAGGACCCATCCTCTGGAAAGTGCATTTCAACTCAGCCACCCCGGTTGCTCCCGCAGATCCATTAGATCTAAACTGTCTTGTTGCTAGGAGACAATTGGAAGGCGAGGCGGACTTCCCAGGCATCCATCCTCGAGCGGTGCTCTGGAGTCATTCCATATGGGATGTCCTGGAGCTGTCCAACAGGTCTCAATTGTCCCGCAGAAGGAATCCTTGAAGGGGACATCCCACATCTCCCAACGTGGAAAACCTCCATGGCCTCGAGATTCCGCTCCCTTCATGAAGGGGCCGTCATGCACAGAAACTCCAACCTGAGCCAACGTCGGATCCTCGCCCTGACTTCCGATGCATGAGATATTGGTTCAGATCTGCAGGGGGTACCTGCCGTGCCCTCACCCTGAATCCGAAGTCTAGCTTGTGTTCTCAGACTTCCGTCCTTACTCTCCTGGCCCCGAAGCCCTCAAGTTTGGCAATTCCGGACCGACAATGAAGCACTCTGCCTGCCCTCTAGAAAAAATATATTGCCTAATGAGCAGCCCAGGCAGCTTAAATGAGGATAAACCTACACGGCACTCGAATGTACCCAAATTATATAGTCTAACCTGGGCACTAATGCACTGTCTGACACAACCTGAGCCCGGACCTGCTGACCAACACCCAGACAGCTGACCGCACGCTGAGCACATCAGACCCGCCATGGCCTTAGGTCATCATCTCTTCCCTTCCTCAGTTTTCAGGCTTCAGAACCTAGACCTTATCTCCAATCACTGCCCACGGGTGACTGTGATGCAGAAATCAGAACTCTTCCTGACCCATGGCAAGAAACCTTGTGGTTGGCATGTTGTCCAACGTTCAGTGTAGGAGAAACCAGCATTCACCCTGAGGCCCCTCCCATTCTTGCGTGCGACGAGAGCATAAACACGCATTGTGACCTCAGCGTGAGTCCTGTCCTCTAGTAAGTCCTCTCAGTGGCTGGACCATTAGATGTCATAATGGGCTTGACATATCCCTAGTCCCCAATTTTAACCAGATTTCTGGTTGTCCAGTCGCCCCACCCCAGGGCTCTACTCTGGAATCCGTCATTTGGTGGGACATCTGAGGTTGAAAAACAAAATGAAACAAATCGACAACAACAAAAAAATGGACTTCTTCCATCCCCAGAATGACCCCAAACTCTTTGGACGGGACCGAACCCCCAGAGAGTAAGACTCGTCCATTTCCCATGAAGTCACCCGGCAATTTCACGACCATGAGTGACACGATATCCAGACACAAAATCTTGAGCAAGAGCCTCACACTCGCCCTTTTTTCATATCCCGAAGTGTTCTCCTCATGGTCTGTAGATCAGTCCTGCCATACCTATGACCCAAAACATAAGCCGAGTTTGTGTTTTCAGACAACTGTCCAAACAGCTCTGGCCTACACACCCTACAGGCTCAGGGCCCTGGAGCCAAACCTGAGGACTGTACTTGCCCTCTCCAAGGGAATTGTATGTGCCCATTCCAATGGCCACAACCGTACTAGTAGGATAACCTCCAAAGTCCCTGAGGCCATCCCAATAGTTGAGGCTTCCCAGGACAAACAGGGGCAATCTGAGCCCATCTGAGCACCTACCTGCACTCAGACCAGTAGACTGATGTCCCCAGAGGTAAAAAGGAACGAACATGACCCTAGGCACTAATCAGATCCATTGCTTTGGTTTCCAGGCATCTCTCCTCAGAGGCCTGGATTTCAATACCAGCATATGGCTCTTTCTTGACTCACCCATCAGAACAAATCTCATCTACACATGGGAAACATGCACGTTGGAGCTGTGTCAAAGCCTCTGTTTAGGAGAACCCTTCAGGGCCCCAAGGCCACCGCTTCATTCCAAGGTCTCCATAGACACAAAAACATATTAGGACACATCCACAGGAGAGTCCATTTCAACTCAGCCTCCTCGGTTGCCCACCACATCCAGCAGATCTAACCTGTCTTGTTGCTTGGAGACCATTGGAATGCGAGGTGGGCTACCCAGCCATCCATCCTTAGAACCCTGCTCGGAATCGTTGGCCTGGAGCCAACCAACAGGTCTCAATTGTCCTGCAGAAGAATCTTTGCAGTTTGGAGCTTCTCACAACTCCCATCGTGCGAAAACCCCCATGTCCTCGTGATCCAACCCCCTTCAAGAAAGGGCCATCAGGGCAGAAAGTCCAACCTGAGCGATCGTCTGATCCTTGCCCTGACTTCAGATGCACGAGATCTCGATTGAGGTCTGTAGATTGTGCCTGCCATATCCTCACCCAGAAACCTAGGCCTAGCTTGGGTTCTCAGACTCCGTGCTCAGACTACTGGCCCACAAGCCCTCCAGTTGGGCAATCCAGAACTACAATGCCGCACTCTGCCTGCCCTACAGAAGTAAATCATTGCCCTCAGGGCTACCCCGAAACCGCAAATGAGGATCAACCTGCACGCCATTCGGATGTACCCCAAACATATAGGCTGACTTGGGCACTATTTCCCCTTCTGACCCAGCCTGAGCCTGGACCTCCTGGTCCCACCCAGACAGCTGGCTGCACACTGAGCACATCGGACCCGCCATGGCCTTAGGTCGTCATCTCTTCCCAACTGCGGTTTTCAGGCTCCAGAACCTAGACCTTATCTTCAACCACTGCCCAGGGTTGAAAATGATGCAGAAATCAGAACTCTTTCCCCATGGCAAGAAACCTTGTGGTTGGCATGTTGTCCAACGTTCAGTGTAGTTGAAACAAGCGTGGCCCATGAGGCCCAGCCCATGCTTGCGGGCCACATTGGTCACAAACACACATTGTGACCCTCAGCCTGAGCCCAGTCCTCAGGTAAGGCCTCTCAGGGCCTATATGAAGAGACAGCATATTGGGCTTGCCATGCCCCTAGGCCCCAATTTTTAACCATAGTTCGGGTTGTCCCTTCACTCTTCCCCAGGGCTCTGCTTTGGAATTCCTCTTTTGGTGGGACACCTGAGGTAACAAACCTGAAAGCAGTCCTCCCATCCCACAGATTGACGAAAAACAATTGGGATCGGGCCAAATCCACAGAGAGGAAGATTCGTCCATGGCCCATGAGACCTCCCCAACCTTCCACGGCCATCGCTGAAACAAAATCCAGAGACAAAAGCCTGAGCAAGCTCCTCAGACTCGCTCATTCTTCATATCCTAAAGAGTTCTTCTCATGGTTTGTAGATCGGGCGTGCCATACCTACGTCCCCAAACTTAAGCTGAGTTTGTGTTTTCAGTCTTCTGTCCTCAAAGTCCTGGGCCACACTCCCTCCAGGCTGGGGCCCCTGGAGCCACACATTAGGACTGCCCCCACCCAATCCATGGGAATTCTGCCCATTCCATTGTCAAAAATCGTACAAATTAGGAGAACCCTCCAAAGTCCCTGAGGCCATCCAAATAGTGTAGGTCGCCCGGGACAAAAAAGGGCGGTTGATACCGGCTGAGCATCTACCTCCACTCATCTACCTCCACTCATACCAAGAAGATTGAACCAGACAGGACCTGCTTTGGAATTCCATTATCGGATCCATTGCTTTGGTTTACAGGCATGTCTCCTCAAAAGCCTGGATTCCAATACCAGCAGAGGGGATTTCCTGAGGCACCCATCAGAACAAATCTCGTCTCCACAAGGAAACTTGTGCATGGGAGCTATGCCAAAGCTTAGGAGAATACTTCAGGGTCCCGGTGCCACCTCCCCATTCCAAGGCCCTCATGGACACAAACACACGTTAGGACCCATCCTCTGGAAAGTGCATTTCAACTCAGCCACCCCGGTTGCTCCCGCAGATCCATTTGATCTAAACTGTCTTGTTGCTAGGAGACAATTGGAAGGCGTGGCAGACTTCCCAGGCCTCCACCCTGGAACGGTGCTCTGGAGTCATTCCATATGGGATGTCCTGGAGCTGTCCAACAGGTCTCAATTGTCCCGCAGAAGGAATCCTTGAAGGGGACATCCCACATCTCCCAACGTGGAAAACCTCGATGGCCTCGAGATTCCGCTCCCTTCATGAAGGGGCCGTCATGCACAGAAACTCCAACCTGAGCCAACGTCGGATCCTCGCCCTGACTTCCGATGCATGAGATATTGGTTCAGATCTGCAGGGGGTACCTGCCGTGCCCTCACCCTGAATCCGAAGTCTAGCTTGTGTTCTCAGACATCCGTCCTCACTCTCCTGGCTTCAAAGCCCTCAAGTTTGGCAATTCCGGACCGACAATGAAGCACTCTGCCTGCCCTCTAGAAAAAATATATTGCCTAATGAGCAGCCCAGGCAGCTTAAATGAGGATAAACCTACACGGCACTCGGTAGGCACACTGTACCCAAATTATATAGTCTAACCTGGGCACTAATGCACTATCTGACACAACCTGAGCCCGGACCTGTTGACCAACACCCAGACAGCTGACCGCACGCTGAGCACATCAGACCCGCCATGGCCTTAGGTCATCATCTCTTCCCTACCTCAGTTTTCAGGCTTCAGAACCTAAACCTTATCTCCAATCACTGCCCACGGGTGACTGTGATGCAGAAATCAGAACTCTTCCTGACCCATGGCAAGAAACCTTGTGGTTGGCATGTTGTCCAACGTTCAGTGTAGGAGAAACCAGCATTCACCCTGAAGCCACGCCCATTCTTGAGTGCGACGAGAGCATAAACACGCATTGTGACCTCAGCGTGAGTCTTGTCCTCTAGTAAGTCCTCTCAGTGGCTGGACCATTAGATGTCATAATGGCCTTGACATGTCCCTAGTCCCCAAATTTAACTAGATTTCTGGTTGTCCAGTCGCCCCACCCCAGGGCTCTACTCTGGAATCCCTCATTTGGTGGGACATCTGAGGTTGAAAAACAAAATGAAACAAATCGACAACAACAAAAAAACGGGCCTCTTCCATACCCAGAATGTCCCCAAACTCTTTGGACGGGACCGAACCCCCAGAGAGTAAGACTCGTCCATTTCCCATGAAGTCACCCGGCAATTTCACGACCATGAGTGACACGATATCCAGAGACAAAAACTTGAGCAAGAGCCTCACACTCGCCCTTTTTTCATATCCCGAAGTGTTCTCCTCATGGTCTGTAGATCAGTCCTGCCATACCTATGACCCAAAACACAAGCCGAGTTTGTGTTTTCAGACAACTGTCCAAACAGCTCTGGCCTACACACCCTACAGGCTCAGGGCCCTGGAGCCAAACCTGAGGACTGTACTTGCCCTCTCCAAGGGAATTGTATGTGCCCATTCCAATGGCCACAACCCTACTAGTAGGATAACCTCCAAAGTCCTTGAGGCCATCCCAATAGTTGTGGCTTCCCAGGACAAAAAGGGGCAATCTGAGCCCATCTGAGCACCTACCTGCACTCAGACCCGTAGACTGATGTCCCCAGAGGTAAAAAGGAACGAACAGGCCCCTTAGGCACTAATCGGATCCATTGCTTTGGTTTCCAGGCATCTCTCCTCAGAGGCCTGGATTTCAATACCAGCATATGGCTGTTTCTTGACTCACCCATCAGAACAAATCTCTTCTACACATGGGAAACATGCACGTTGGAGCTGTGTCAAAGCCTCTGTTTAGGAGAACCCTTCAAGGCCCCAGGGCCACCGCTTCATTCCAAGGTCTCCATAGACACAAAAACATATTAGGACACATCCACAGGAGAGTCCATTTCAACTCAGCCTCCTCGGTTGCCCCCCACATCCAGCAGATCTAACCTGTCTTGTTGCTTGGAGACCATTGGAATGCGAGGTGGGCTACCCGCCATCCATCCTTAGAACCCTGCTCGGAATCATTGGCCTGGAGCCAACCAAAAGGTCTCAATTGTCCTGCAGAAGAATCTTTGCAGTTTGGAGCTTCTCACAACTCCCATCGTGGGAAAACCCCCATGTCCTCGTGATCCAACCCCCTTCAAGAAAGGGCCATCAGGGCAGAAAGTCCAACCTGAGCGATCGTCTGATCCTTGCGCTGACTTCAGATGCACGAGATCTCGATTGAGGTCTGTAGATTGTGCCTGCCATATCCTCACCCAGAAACCTAGGCCTAGCTTGGGTTCTCAGACTCCGACCTCAGACTACTGGCCCACAAGCCCGCCAGTTGGGCAATCCAGAACTATAATGCCGCACTCTGCCTGCCCTACAGAAGTAAAACATTGCCCTCAGGGCTACCCCGAAACCGCAAATGAGGATCAACCTGCACGCCATTCGGCTGTACCCCAAACATATAGGCTGACCTGGGCACTATTTCCCCTTCTGACCCAGCCTGAGCCTGGACCTCCTGGTCCCACCCAGACAGCTGGCCGCACACTGAGCACATCGGACCCGCCATGGCCTTAGGTCGTCATCTCTTCCCAACTGCGGTTTTCAGGCTCCAGAACCTAGACCTTATCTCCAACCACTGCCCAGGGTAGAGACTGATGCAGAAATCAGAACTCTTTCCTTATGGCAAGAAACCTTGTGGTTGGCATGTTGTCCAACGTTCAGTGTAGTTGAAACAAGCGTGGCCCATGAGGCCCAGCCCATGCTTGCGGGCCACATTGGTCACAAACACACATTGTGACCCTCAGCCTGAGCCCAGTCCTCAGGTAAGGCCTCTCAGGGCCTATATGAAGAGACAGCATATTGGGCTTGCCATGCCCCTAGGCCCCAATTTTTAACCATAGTTCGGGTTGTCCCTTCACTCTTCCCCAGGGCTCTGCTTTGGAATTCCTCTTTTGGTGGGACACCTGAAATAACAAACCTGAAAGGAGTCCTCCCATCCCACAGATTAACGAAAAACAATTGGGATCGGGACAAATCCACAGAGAGGAAGATTCGTCCATGGCCCATGAGACCACCCCAACATTCCACGGCCATCGCTGAAACAAAAGTCAGAGACAAATGCCTGAGCAAGCGCCTCAGACTCGCTCATTCTTCATATCCTGAAGAGTTCTTCTCATGGTTTGTAGATCGTGCGTGCCATACCTACGTCCCCAAACTTAAGCTGAGTTTGTGTTTTCAGTCTTCTGTCCTGAAAGTCCTGGGCCACACTCCCTCCAGGCTGGGGCCCCTGGAGCCACACATTAGGACTGCCCCCACCCAATCCATGGGAATTCTGCCCATTCCACTGTCAAAAATCGTACAAATTAGGAGAACCCTCCAAAGTCCCTGAGGCCATCCCAATAGTGTAGGTCGCCCGGGACAAAAAAGGGCGGTTGATACCGGCTGAGCATCTACCTCCACTCATCTACCTCCACTCATACCAAGAAGATTGAACCAGACAGGACCCGAGGCCATTTTCGGATCCATTGCTTTGGTTTACAGGCATGTCTCCTCAAAAGCCTGGATTCCAATACCAGCAGAGGGGATTTCCTGAGGCACCCATCAGAACAAATCTCGTCTCCACAAGGAAACTTGTGCATGGGAGCTAAGCCAAAGTTAAGGAGAATACTTCATGGTCCCGGTGCCACCTCCCCATTCCAAGGCCCTCATGGACACAAACACACGTTAGGACCCATCCTCTGGAAAGTGCATTTCAACTCAGCCACCCCGGTTGCTCCCGCAGATCCATTAGATCTAAACTGTCTTGTTGCTAGGAGACAATTGGAAGGCGAGGCGGACTTCCCAGGCATCCATCCTCGAACGGTGCTCTGGAGTCTTTCCATATGGGATGTCCTGGAGCTGTCCAACAGGTCTCAATTGTCCCGCAGAAGGAATCATTGAAGGGGGCATCCCACATCTCCCAACGTGGAAAACCTCGATGGCCTCGAGATTCCGCTCCCTTCATGAAGGGGCCGTCATGCACAGAAACTCCAACCTGAGCCAACATCGGATCCTCGCCCTGACTTCAGATGCATGAGATATTGGTTCAGATCTGCAGGGGGTACCTGCCGTGCCCTCACCCTGAATCCGAAGACTAGCTTGTGTTCTCAGACTTCCGTCCTTACTCTCCTGGCCCCGAAACCCTCAAGTTTGGCAATTCCGGACCGACAATGAAGCACTCTGCCATGTCTTCTAGAAAAAATATATTGCCTAATGAGCAGCCCAGGCAGCTTAAATGAGGATAAACCTACACGGCACTCGAATGTACCCAAATTATATAGTCTAACCTGGGCACTAATGCACTGTCTGGCACAACCTGAGCCCGGACCTGCTGACTAACAACCAGACAGCTGACCGCACGCTGAGCACATCAGACCCGCCATGGCCTTAGGTCATCATCTCTTCCCTACCTCAGTTTTCAGGCTTCAGAACCTAGACCTTATCTCCAATCACTGCCCACGGGTGACTGTGATGCAGAAATCAGAACTCTTCCTGACCCATGGAAAGAAACCTTGTGGTTGGCATGTTGTCCAACGTTCAGTGTAGGAGAAAACAGCCTTCACCCTGAGGCCCCGCCCATTCTTGAGTGCGACGAGAGCATAAACACGCATTGTGACCTCAGCGTGAGTCCTGTCCTCTAGTAAGTCCTCTCAGTGGCTGGACCATTAGATGTCATAATGGGCTTGACATGTTCCTAGTCCCCAATTTTTAACCAGATTTCTGGTTGTCCAGTCGCCCCACCCCAGGGCTCTACTCTGGAATCCCTCATTTGGTGGGACATCTGAGGTTGAAAAACAAAATGAAACAAATCGACAACAACAACAAAAAAACGGACTTCTTCCATCCCCAGAATGAGCCCAAACTCTTTGGACGGGACCGAACCCCCAGAGAGTAAGACTCGTCCATTTCCCATGAAGTCACCCGGCAATTTCACGACCATGAGTGACACGATATCCAGAGACAAAAACTTGAGCAAGAGCCTCACACTCGCCATTTTTTCATATCCCGAAGTGTTCTCCTCATGGTCTGTAGATCAGTCCTGCCATACCTATGACCCAAAACATAAGCCGAGTTTGTGTTTTCAGACAACTGTCCAAACAGCTCTGGCCTACACACCCTACAGGCTCAGGGCCCTGGAGCCAAACCTGAGGACTGTACTTGCCCTCTCCAAGGGAATTGTATGTGCCCATTCCAATGGCCACAACTCTACTAGTAGGATAACCTCCAAAGTCCCTGAGGCCATCCCAATAGTTGTGGCTTCCCAGGACAAACAGGGGCAATCTGAGCCCATCTGAGCACCTACCTGCACTCAGACCCGTAGACTGTTGTCCCCAGAGGTAAAAAGGAACGAACAGGCCCCTAGGCACTAATCGGATCCATTGCTTTGGTTTCCAGGCATCTCTCCTCAGAGGCCTGGATTTCAATACCAGCATATGGCTGTTTCTTGACTCACCCATCAGAACAAATCTCATCTACACATGGGAAACATGCACTTTGGAGCTGTGTCAAAGCCTCTGTTTAGGAGAACCCTTCAGGGCCCCAGGGCCACCGCTTCATTCCAAGGTCTCCATAGACACAAAAACATATTAGGACACATCCACAGGAGAGTCCATTTCAACTCAGCCTCCTCGGTTGCCCACCACATCCAGCAGATCTAACCTGTCTTGTTGCTTGGAGACCATTGGAATGCGAGGTGGGCTACCCAGCCATCCATCCTTAGAACCCTGCTCGGAATCCTTGGCCTGGAGCCAACCAACAGGTCTCAATTGTCCTGCAGAAGAATCTTTGCAGTTTGGAGCTTCTCACAACTCCCATCGTGCGAAAACCCCCATGTCCTCGTGATCCAACCCCCTTCAAGAAAGGGCCATCAGGGCAGAAAGTCCAACCTGAGCGATCGTCTGATCCTTGCCCTGACTTCAGATGCACGAGATCTCGATTGAGGTCTGTAGATTGTGCCTGCCATATCCTCACCCAGAAACCTAGGCCTAGCTTGGGTTCTCAGACTCCGTCCTCAGACTACTGGCCCCCAAGCCCTCCAGTTGGGCAATCCAGAACTGCAATGCCGCACTCTGCCTGCCCTACAGAAGTAAAACATTGCCCTCAGGGCTACCCCGAAACCGCAAATGAGGATCAACCTGCACGCCATTCGGCTGTACCCCAAACATATAGGCTGATCTGGGCACTATTTCCCCTTCTGACCCAGCCTGAGCCTGGACCTCCTGGTCCCACCCAGACAGCTGGCCGCACACTGAGCACATCGGACCCGCCATGGTTTTAGGTCGTCATCTCTTCCCAACTGCGGTTTTCAGGCTCCAGAACCTAGACCTTATCTCCAACCACTGCCCAGGGTTGAAAATGATGCAGAAATCAGAACTCTTTCCCCATGGCAAGAAACCTTGTGGTTGGCATGTTGTCCAACGTTCAGTGTAGTTGAAACAAGCGTGGCCCATGAGGCCCAGCCCATGCTTGCGGGCCACATTGGTCACAAACACACATTGTGACCCTCAGCCTGAGCCCAGTCCTCAGGTAAGGCATCTCAGGGCCTATATGAAGAGACAGCATATTGGGCTTGCCATGCCCCTAGGCCCCAATTTTTAACCATAGTTCGGGTTGTCCCTTCACTCTTCCCCAGGGCTCCTCTTTGGAATTCCTCTTTTGGTGGGACACCTGAGGTAACAAACCTGAAAGCAGTCCTCCCATCCCACAGATTGACGAAAAACAATTGGGATCGGGCCAAATCCACAGAGAGGAAGCTTCGTCCATGGCCCATGAGACCTCCCCAACATTCCACGGCCATCGCTGAAACAAAATCCAGAGACAAAAGCCTGAGCAAGCTCCTCAGACTCGCTCATTCTTCATATCCTGAAGAGTTCTTCTCATGGTTTGTAGATCGGGCGTGCCATACCTACGTCCCCAAACTTAAGCTGAGTTTGTGTTTTCAGTCTTCTGTCCTCAAAGTCCTGGGCCACACTCCCTCCAGGCTGGGGCCCCTGGAGCCACACATTAGGACTGCCCCCACCCAATCCATGGGAATTCTGCCCATTCCATTGTCAAAAATCGTACAAATTAGGAGAACCCTCCAAAGTCCCTGAGGCCATCCCAATAGTGTAGGTCGCCCGGGACAAAAAAGGGCGGTTGATACCGGCTGAGCATCTACCTCCACTCATCTACCTCCACTCATACCAAGAAGATTGAACCAGACAGGACCCGAGGCCATTATCGGATCCATTGCTTTGGTTTACAGGCATGTCTCCTCAAAAGCCTGGATTCCAATACCAGCAGAGGGGATTTCCTGAGGCACCCATCAGAACAAATCTCGTCTCCACAAGGAAACTTGTGCATGGTAGCTAAGCCAAAGCTTAGGAGAATACTTAGGGTCCCGGTGCCACCTCCCCATTCCAAGGCCCTCATGGACACAAACACACGTTAGGACCCATCCTCTGGAAAGTGCATTTCAACTCAGCCACCCCGGTTGCTCCCGCAGATCCATTAGATCTAAACTGTCTTGTTGCTAGGAGACAATTGGAAGGCGAGGCGGACTTCCCAGGCATCCATCCTCGAACGGTGCTCTGGAGTCATTCCATATGGGATGTCCTGGAGCTGTCCAACAGGTCTCAATTGTCCCGCAGAAGGAATCCTTGAAGGGGACATCCCACATCTCCCAACGTGGAAAACCTCCATGGCCTCGAGATTCCGCTCCCTTCATGAAGGGGCCGTCATGCACAGAAACTCCAACCTGAGCCAACGTCGGATCCTCGCCCTGACTTCCGATGCATGAGATATTGGTTCAGATCTGCAGGGGGTACCTGCCGTGCCCTCACCCTGAATCCGAAGTCTAGCTTGTGTTCTCAGACTTCCGTCCTTACTCTCCTGGCCCCGAAGCCCTCAAGTTTGGCAATTCCGGACCGACAATGAAGCACTCTGCCTGCCCTCTAGAAAAAATATATTGCCTAATGAGCAGCCCAGGCAGCTTAAATGAGGATAAACCTACACGGCACTCGAATGTACCCAAATTATATAGTCTAACCTGGGCACTAATGCACTGTCTGACACAACCTGAGCCCGGACCTGTTGACCAACACCCAGACAGCTGACCGCACGCTGAGCACATCAGACCCGCCATGGCCTTAGGTCATCATCTCTTCCCTACCTCAGTTTTCAGGCTTCAGAACCTAAACCTTATCTCCAATCACTGCCCACGGGTGACTGTGATGCAGAAATCAGAACTCTTCCTGACCCATGGCAAGAAACCTTGTGGTTGGCATGTTTTCCAACGTTCAGTGTAGGAGAAACCAGCATTCACCCTGAGGCCACGCCCATTCTTGAGTGCGACGAGAGCATAAACACGCATTGTGACCTCAGCGTGAGTCTTGTCCTCTAGTAAGTCCTCTCAGTGGCTGGACCATTAGATGTCATAATGGCCTTGACATGTCCCTAGTCCCCAAATTTAACTAGATTTCTGGTGGTCCAGTCGCCCCACCCCAGGGCTCTACTCTGGAATCCCTCATTTGGTGGGACATCTGAGGTTGAAAAACAAAATGAAACAAATCGACAACAACAAAAAAACGGGCCTCTTCCATACCCAGAATGTCCCCAAACTCTTTGGACGGGACCGAACCCCCAGAGAGTAAGACTCGTCCATTTCCCATGAAGTCACCCGGCAATTTCACGACCATGAGTGACACGATATCCAGAGACAAAAACTTGAGCAAGAGCCTCACACTCGCCCTTTTTTCATATCCCGAAGTGTTCTTTTCATGGTCTGTAGATCAGTCCTGCCATACCTATGACCCAAAACATAAGCCGAGATTGTGTTTTCAGACAACTGTCCAAACAGCTCTGGCCTACACACCCTACAGGCTCAGGGCCCTGGAGCCAAACCTGAGGACTGTACTTGCCCTCTCCAAGGGAATTGTATGTGCCCATTCCAATGGCCACAACCCTACTAGTAGGATAACCTCCAAAGTCCCTGAGGCCATCCCAATAGTTGTGGCTTCCCAGGACAAACAGGGGCAATCTGAGCCCATCTGAGCACCTACCTGCACTCAGACCCGTAGACTGATGTCCCCAGAGGTAAAAAGGAACGAACAGGCCCCTTAGGCACTAATCGGATCCATTGCTTTGGTTTCCAGGCATCTCTCCTCAGAGGCCTGGATTTCAATACCAGCATATGGCTGTTTCTTGACTCACCCATCAGAACAAATCTCTTCTACACATGGGAAACATGCACGTTGGAGCTGTGTCAAAGCCTCTGTTTAGGAGAACCCTTCAAGGCCCCAGGGCCACCGCTTCATTCCAAGGTCTCCATAGACACAAAAACATATTAGGACACATCCACAGGAGAGTCCATTTCAACTCAGCCTCCTCGGTTGCCCCCCACATCCAGCAGATCTATCCTGTCTTGTTGCTTGGAGACCATTGGAATGCGAGGTGGGCTACCCGCCATCCATCCTTAGAACCCTGCTCGGAATCGTTGGCCTAGAGCCAACCAACAGGTCTCAATTGTCCTGCAGAAGAATCTTTGCAGTTTGGAGCTTCTCACAACTCCCATCGTGGGAAAACCCCCATGTCCTCGTGATCCAACCCCCTTCAAGAAAGGGCCATCAGGGCAGAAAGTCCAACCTGAGCGATCGTCTGATCCTTGCGCTGACTTCAGATGCACGAGATCTCGATTGAGGTCTGTAGATTGTGCCTGCCATATCCTCACCCAGAAACCTAGGCCTAGCTTGGGTTCTCAGACTCCGTCCTCAGACTACTGGCCCACAAGCCCGCCAGTTGGGCAATCCAGAACTACAATGCCGCACTCTGCCTGCCCTACAGAAGTAAAACATTGCCCTCAGGTCTACCCCGAAACCGCAAATGAGGATCAACCTGCACGCCATTCGGCTGTACCCCAAACATATAGGCTGACCTGGGCACTATTTCCCCTTCTGACCCAGCCTGAGCCTGGACCTCCTGGTCCCACCCAGACAGCTGGCCGCACACTGAGCACATCGGACCCGCCATGGCCTTAGGTCGTCATCTCTTCCCAACTGCGGTTTTCAGGCTCCAGAACCTAGACCTTATCTCCAACCACTGCCCAGGGTTGAGAATGATGCAGAAATCAGAACTCTTTCCTTATGGCAAGAAACCTTGTGGTTGGCATGTTGTCCAACGTTCAGTGTAGTTGAAACAAGCGTGGCCCATGAGGCCCAGCCCATGCTTGCGGGCCACATTGGTCACAAACACACATTGTGACCCTCAGCCTGAGCCCAGTCCTCAGGTAAGGCATCTCAGGGCCTATATGAAGAGACAGCATATTGGGCTTGCCATGCCCCTAGGCCCCAATTTTTAACCATAGTTCGGGTGTCCCTTCACTCTTCCCCAGGGCTCTGCTTTGGAATTCCTCTTTTGGTGGGACACCTGAGGTAACAAACCTGAAAGGAGTCCTCCCATCCCACAGATTAACGAAAAACAATTGGGATCGGGACAAATCCACAGAGAGGAAGATTCGTCCATGGCCCATGAGACCACCCCAACATTCCACGGCCATCGCTGAAACAAAAGTCAGAGACAAATGCCTGAGCAAGCGCCTCAGACTCGCTCATTCTTCATATCCTGAAGAGTTCTTCTCATGGTTTGTAGATCGTGCGTGCCATACCTACGTCCCCAAACTTAAGCTGAGTTTGTGTTTTCAGTCTTCTGTCCTCAAAGTCCTGGGCCACACTTCCTCCAGGCTGGGGCCCCTGGAGCCACACATTAGGACTGCCCCCACCCAATCCATGGGAATTCTGCCCATTCCATTGTCAAAAATCGTACAAATTAGGAGAACCCTCCAAAGTCCCTGAGGCCATCCCAATAGTGTAGGTCGCCCGGGACAAAAAAGGGCGGTTGATACCGGCTGAGCATCTACCTCCACTCATCTACCTCCACTCATACCAAGAAGATTGAACCAGACAGGACCCGAGGCCATTATCGGATCCATTGCTTTGGTTTACAGGCATGTCTCCTCAAAAGCCTGGATTCCAATACCAGCAGAGGGGATTTCCTGAGGCACCCATCAGAACAAATCTCGTCTCCACAAGGAAACTTGTGCATGGGAGCTAAGCCAAAGTTAAGGAGAATACTTCAGGGTCCCGGTGCCACCTCCCCATTCCAAGGCCCTCATAGACACAAACACACGTTAGGACCCATCCTCTGGAAAGTGCATTTCAACTCAGCCACCCCGGTTGCTCCCGCAGATCCATTAGACCTAAACTGTCTTGTTGCTAGGAGACAATTGGAAGGCGAGGCGGACTTCCCAGGCATCCATCCTCGAACGGTGCTCTGGACTCATTCCATATGGGATGTCCTGGAGCTGTCCAACAGGTCTCAATTGTCCCGCAGAAGGAATCATTGAAGGGGGCATCCCACATCTCCCAACGTGGAAAACCTCCATGGCCTCGAGATTCCGCTCCCTTCATGAAGGGGCCGTCATGCACAGAAACTCCAACCTGAGCCAACGTCGGATCCTCGCCCTGACTTCCGATGCATGAGATATTGGTTCAGATCTGCAGGGGGTACCTGCCGTGCCCTCACCCTGAATCCGAAGTCTAGCTTGTGTTCTCAGACATCCGTCCTCACTCTCCTGGCCCCAAAGCCCTCAAGTTTGGCAATTCCGGACCGACAATGAAGCACTCTGCCTGCCCTCTAGAAAAAATATATTGCCTAATGAGCAGCCCAGGCAGCTTAAATGAGGATAAACCTACACGGCACTCGGTAGGCACACGGTACCCATATTATATAGTCTAACCTGGGCCATTAGATGTCATAATGGCCTTGACATGTCCCTAGTCCCCAAATTTAACTAGATTTCTGGTTGTCCAGTCGCCCCACCCCAGGGCTCTACTCTGGAATCCCTCATTTGGTGGGACATCTGAGGTTGAAAAACAAAATGAAACAAATCGACAACAACAAAAAAACGGACTTCTTCCATCCCCAGAATGACCCCAAACTCTTTGGACGGGACCGAACCCCCAGAGAGTAAGACTTGTCCATTTCCCATGAAGGCACCCGGCAATTTCACGACCATGAGTGACACGATATCCAGAGACAAAAACTTGAGCAAGAGCCTCACACTCGCCCTTTTTTCATATCCCGAAGTGTTCTCCTCATGGTCTGTGGATCAGTCCTGCCATACCTATGACCCAAAACATAAGCCGAGTTTGTGTTTTCAGACAGCTGTCCAAACAGCTCTGGCCTACACACCCTACAGGCTCAGGGCCCTGGAGCCAAACCTGAGGACTGTACTTGCCCTCTCCAAGGGAATTGTATGTGCCCATTCCAATGGCCACAACCTACTAGTAGGATAACCTCCAAAGTACCTGAGGCCATCCCAATAGTTGTGGCTTCCCAGGACAAACAGGGGCAATCTGAGCCCATTTGAGCACCTACCTGCACTCAGACCCGTAGACTGATGTCCCCAGAGGTAAAAAGGAACGAACAGGCCCCTAGGCACTAATCGGATCCATTGCTTTGTTTTCCAGGCATCTCTCCTCAGAGGCCTGGATTTCAATACCAGCATATGGCTGTTTCTTGACTCACCCATCAGAACAAATCTCATCTACACATGGGAAACATGCACGTTGGAGCTGTGTCAAAGCCTCTGTTTAGGAGAACCCTTCAGGGCCCCAAGGCCACAGCTTCATTCCAAGGTCTCCATAGACACAAAAACATATTAGGACACATCCACAGGAGAGTCCATTTCAACTCAGCCTCCTCGGTTGCCCACCACATCCAGCAGATCTAACCTGTCTTGTTGCTTGGAGACCATTGGAATGCGAGGTGGGCTACCCAGCCATCCATCCTTAGGACCCTTCTCGGAATAGTTGGCCTGGAGCCAAACAACAGGTCTCAATTGTCCTGCAGAAGAATCTTTGCAGTTTGGAGCTTCTCACAACTCCCATCGTGGGAAAACCCCCATGTCCTCGTGATCCAACCCCCTTCAGAAAGGGCCATCAGGGCAGAAAGTCCAACCTGAGCGATCGTCTGATCCTTGCCCTGACTTCAGATGCACGAGATCTCGATTGAGGTCTGTAGATTGTGCCTGCCATATCCTCACCCAGAAACCTAGGCCTAGCTTGGGTTCTCAGACTCCGTCCTCAGACTACTGGCCCACAAGCCCGCCAGTTGGGCAATCCAGAACTACAATGCCGCACTCTGCCTGCCCTACAGAAGTAAAACATTGCCCTCAGGGCTACCCCGAAACCGCAAATGAGGATCAACCTGCACGCCATTCGGCTGTACCCCAAACATATAGGCTGACCTGGGCACTATTGCCCCTTCTAACCCAGCCTGAGCCTGGACCTCCTGGTCCCACCCAGACAGCTGGCCGCACACTGAGCACATCGGACCCGCCATGGCCTTAGGTCGTCATCTCTTCCCAACTGCGGTTTTCAGGCTCCAGAACCTAGAGCTTATCTCCAACCATTGCCAATTGTTGAAAATGATGCAGAAATCAGAACTCTTTCCGCATGGCAAGAAACCTTGTGGTTGGCATGTTGTCCAACGTTCAGTGTAGTTGAAACAAGCGTGGCCCATGAGGCCCAGCCCATGCTTGCGGGCCACATTGGTCACAAACACACATTGTAACCCTCAGCCTGAGCCCAGTCCTCAGGTAAGGCCTCTCAGGGCCTATATGAAGAGACAGCATATTGGGCTTGCCATGCCCCTAGGCCCCAATTTTTAACCATAGTTCGGGTTGTCCCTTCACTCTTCCCCAGGGCTCCTCTTTGGAATTCCTCTTTTGGTGGGACACCTGAGGTAACAAACCTGAAAGGAGTCCTCCCATCCCACAGATTGACGAAAAACAATTGGGATCGGGCCAAATCCACAGAGAGGAAGATTCGTCCATGGCCCATGAGACCTCCCCAACATTCCACGGCCATCGCTGAAACAAAATCCAGAGACAAAAGCCTGAGCAAGCTCCTCAGACTCGCTCATTCTTCATATCCTGAAGAGTTCTTCTCATGGTTTGTAGATCGGGCGTGCCATACCTACGTCCCCAAACTTAAGCTGAGTTTGTGTTTTCAGTCTTCTGTCCTCAAAGTCCTGGGCCACACTCCCTCCAGGCTGGGGCCCCTGGAGCCACACATTAGGACTGCCCCCACCCAATCCATGGGAATTCTGCCCATTCCATTGTCAAAAATCGTACAAATTGGGAGAACCCTCCAAAGTCCCTGAGGCCTTCCCAATAGTGTAGGTCGCCCGGGACAAAAAAGGGCGGTTGATACCGGCTGAGCATCTACCTCCACTCATCTACCTCCACTCATACCAAGAAGATTGAACCAGACAGGACCCGAGGCCATTATCGGATCCATTGCTTTGGTTTACAGGCATGTCTACTCAAAAGCCTGGATTCCAATACCACCAGAGGGGATTTCCTGAGGCACCCATCAGAACAAATTTCGTCTCCACAAGGAAACTTGTGCATGGGAGCTATGCCAAAGCTTAGGAGAATACTTCAGGGTCCCGGTGCCACCTCCCCATTCCAAGGCCCTCATGGACACAAACACACGTTAGGACCCATCCTCTGGAAAGTGCATTTCAACTCAGCCACCCCGTTTGCTCCCGCAAATCCATTAGATCTAAACTGTCTTGTTGCTAGGAGAAATTGGAAGGAGAGGCGGACTTCCCAGGCATCCGTCCTCGAACGGTGCTCTGGAGTCATTCCATATGGGATGTCCTGGAGCTGTCCAACAGGTCTCAATTGTCCCGCAGAAGGAATCCTTGAAGGGGACATCCCACATCTCCCAACGTGGAAAACCTTCATGGCCTCGAGTATCCTCTCCCTTCATGAAGGGGCCGTCATGCACAGAAACTCCAACCTGAGCCAACGTCGGATCCTCGCCCTGACTTCAGATGCATGAGATATTGGTTCAGATCTGCAGGGGGTACCTGCCGTGCTTTCACCCTGAATCCGAAGTCTAGCTTGTGTTCTCAGACTTCCGTCCTCACTCTCCTGGCCCCGAAGCCCTCAAGTTTGGCAATTCCAGACCGACAATGAAGCACTCTGCCTGCCCTCTAGAAAAAATATATTGCCTAATGAGCAGCCCAGGAGCTTAAATGAGGATAAACCTACACGGCACTCGAATGTACCCAAATTATATAGTCTAACCTGGGCACTAATGCACTGTCTGACACAACCTGAGCCCGGACCTGCTGACCAACACCCAGACAGCTGACCGCACGCTGAGCACATCAGACCCGCCATGGCCTTATGTCATCATCTCTTCCCTACCTCAGTTTTCAGGCTTCAGAACCTAGACCTTATCTCCAATCACTGCCCACGGGTGACTGTGATGCAGAAATCAGAACTCTTCCTAACCCATGGCAAGAAACCTTGTGGTTGGCATGTTGTCCAACGTTCAGTGTAGGAGAAACCAGCATTCACCCTGAGGCCCCGCCCATTCTTGCATGCGACGAGAGCATAAACACGCATTGTGACCTCAGCGTGAGTCCTGTCCTCTAGTAAGTCCTCTCAGTGGCTGGACCATTAGATGTCATAATGGGCTTGACATATCCCTAGTCCCCAATTTTTAACCAGATTTCTGGTTGTCCAGTCGCCCCACCCCAGGGCTCTACTCTGGAATCCCTCATTTGGTGGGACATCTGAGATTGAAAAACAAAATGAAACAAATCGACAACAACAAAAAAACGGACTTCTTCCATCCCCAGAATGACCCCAAACTCTTTGGACGGGACTGAACCCCCAGAGAGTAAGACTCGTCCATTTCCCATGAAGTCACCCGGCAATTTCACGACCATGAGTGACACGATATCCAGAGACAAAATCTTGAGCAAGAGCCTCACACTCGCCCTTTTTTCATATCCCGAAGTGTTCTCCTCATGGTCTGTAGATCAGTCCTGCCATACCTATGACCCAAAACATAAGCCGAGTTTGTGTTTTCAGACAACTGTCCAAACAGCTCTTGCCTACACACCCTACAGGCTCAGGGCCCTGGAGCCAAACCTGAGGACTGTACTTGCCCTCTCCAAGGGAATTGTATGTGCCCATTCCAATGGCCACAACCCTACTAGTAGGATAACCTCCAAACTCCCTGAGGCCATCCCAATAGTTGAGGCTTCCCAGGACAAACAGGGGCAATCTGAGCCCATTTGAGCAGCTACCTGCACTCAGACCCGTAGACTGATGTCCCCAGAGGTAAAAAGGAACGAACAGGACCCTAGGCACTAATCGGATCCATTGCTTTGGTTTCCAGGCATCTCTCCTCAGAGGCCTGGATTTCAATAACAGCATATGGCTGTTTCTTGACTACCCATCAGAACAAATCTCATCTACACATGGGAAACATGCACGTTGGAGCTGTGTCAAAGCCTCTGTTTGGGAGAACCCTTCAGGGCCCCAAGGCCACCGCTTCATTCCAAGGTCTCCATAGACACAAAAACATATTAGGACACATCCACAGGAGAGTCCATTTCAACTCAGCCTCCTCGGTTGCCCACCACATCCAGCAGATCTAACCTGTCTTGTTGCTTGGAGACCATTGGAATGCGAGGTGGGCTACTCAGCCATCCATCCTTAGTACCCTGCTCGGAATCGTTGGCCTGGAGCCAACCAACAGGTCTCAATTGTTCTGCAGAAGAATCTTTGCAGTTTGGAGCTTCTCACAACTCCCATCGTGCGAAAACCCCCATGTCCTCGTGATCCAACCCCCTTCAAGAAAGGGCCATCAGGGCAGAAAGTCCAACCTGAGCGATCGTCTGATCCTTTCCCTGACTTCAGATGCACGAGATCTCTATTGAGGTCTGTAGATTGTGCCTGCCATATCCTCACCCAGAAACCTAGGCCTAGCTTGGGTTCTCAGACTCCGTCCTCAGACTACTGGCCCACAAGCCCTCCAGTTTGGCAATCCAGAACTACAATGCCGCACTCTGCCTGCCCTACAGAAGTAAAACATTGCCATCAGGGCTACCCCGAAACCGCAAATGAGGATCAAGCTGCACGCCATTCGGATGTACCCCAAACATATAGGATGACCTGGGCACTATTTCCCCTTCTGACCCAGCCTGAGCCTGGACCCCCTGTCCCACCCAGACAGCTGGCCGCACACTGAGCACATCGGACCCGCCATGGCCTTAGGTCGTCATCTCTTCCCAACTGCGGTTTTCAGGCTCCAGAACCTAGACCTTATCTCCAACCACTGCCCAGGGTTGAAAATGATGCAGAAATCAGAACTCTTTCCCCATGGCAAGAAACCTTGTGCTTGGCATGTTGTCCAACGTTCACTGTAGTTGAAACAAGCGTGGCCCATGAGGCCCAGCCCATGCTTGCGGGCCACATTGATCACAAACACACATTGTGACCCTCAGCCTGAGCCCAGTCCTCAGGTAAGGCCTCTCAGGGCCTATATGAAGAGACAGCATATTGGGCTTGCCATGCCCCTAGGCCGCAATTTTTAACCATAGTTCGGGTTGTCCCTTCACTCTTCCCCAGGGCTCTGCTTTGGAATTCCTCTTTTGGTGGGACACCTGAGGTAACAAACCTGAAAGGAGTCCTCCCATCCCACAGATTGACGAAAAACAATTGGGATCGGGCCAAATCCACAGAGAGGAAGATTCGTCCATGGCCCATGAGACCTCCCCAACATTCCACGGCCATCGCTGAAACAAAATCCAGAGACAAAAGCCTGAGCAAGCTCCTCAGACTCGCTCATTCTTCATATCATAAAGAGTTCTTCTCATGGTTTGTAGATCGGGCGTGCCATACCTACGTCCCCAAACTTAAGCTGAGTTTGTGTTTTCAGTCTTCTGTCCTCAAAGTCCTGGGCCACACTCCCTCCAGGCTGGGGCCCCTGGAGCCACACATTAGGACTGCCCCCACCCAATCCATGGGAATTCTGCCCATTCCATTGTCAAAAATCGTACAAATTAGGAGAACCCTCCAAAGTCCCTGAGGCCATCCCAATAGTGTAGGTCGCCCGGGACAAAAAAGGGCGGTTGATACCGGCTGAGCATCTACCTCCACTCATATACCTCCACTCATACCAAGAAGATTGAACCAGACAGGACCCGACGCCATGATCGGATCCATTGCTTTGGTTTACAGGCATGTCTCCTCAAAAGCCTGGATTCCAATACCAGCAGAGGGGATTTCCTGAGGCACACATAAGAACAAACCTCGTCTCCACAAGGAAACTTGTGCATGGGAGCTAAGCCAAAGCTACGGAGAATACTTCAGGGTCCCGGTGCCACCTCCCCATTCCAAGGCCCTCATGGACACAAACACACATTAGGACCCATCCTCTGGAAAGTGCATTTCAACTCAGCCACCCCGGTTGCTCCCGCAGATCCATTAGATCTAAACTGTCTTGTTGCTAGGAGACAATTGGAAGGCGAGGCGGACTTCCCAGGCATCCATCCTCGAACGGTGCTCTGGAGTCATTCCATATGGGATGTCCTGGAGCTGTCCAACAGGTCTCAATTGTCCCGCAGAAGGAATCCTTAAAGGGGGCATCCCATATCTCAGACGTGGAAAACCTCCATGGCCTCGAGATTCCGCTCCCTTCATGAAGGGGCCGTCATGCACTGAAACTCCAACCTGAGCCAACGTCGGATCCTCGCCCTGACTTCAGATGCATGAGATATTGGTTCAGATCTGCAGGGGGTACCTGCCGTGCCCTCACCCTGAATCCGAAGTCTAGCTTGTGTTCTCAGACTTCCGTCCTCACTCTCCTGGCCCCGAAGCCCTCAAGTTTGGCAATTCCGGACTGACAATGAAGCACTCTGCCTGCCCTCTAGAAAAAATATATTGCCTAATGAGCAGCCCAGGAGCTTAAATGAGGATAAACCTACACGGCACTCGAATGTACCCAAATTATATAGTCTAACCTGGGCACTAATGCACTGTCTGACACAACCTGAGCCCGGACCTGCTGACCAACACCCAGACAGCTGACCGCACGCTGAGCACATCAGACCCGCCATGGCCTTAGGTCATCATCTCTTCCCTACCTCAGTTTTCAGGCTTCAGAACCTAGACCTTATCTCCAATCACTGCCCACGGGTGACTGTGATGCAGAAATCAGAACTCTTCCTAACCCATGGCAAGAAACCTTGTGGTTCGCATGTTGTCCAACGTTCAGTGTAGGAGAAACCAGCATTCACCCTGAGGCCCCGCCCATTCTTGAGTGCGACGAGAGCATAAACACGCATTGTGACCTCAGCGTGAGTCCTGTCCTCTAGTAAGTCCTCTCAGTGGCTGGACCATTAGATGTCATAATGGCCTTGACATGTCCCTAGTCCCCAAATTTAACCAGATTTTTGGTTGTCCACTCGCCCCACCCCAGGGCTCTACTCTGGAATCCCTCATTTGGTGGGACATCTGAGGTTAAAAAACAAAATGAAACAAATCGACAACAACAAAAAAACGGACTTCTTCCATCCCCAGAATGACCCCAAACTCTTTGGACGGGACCGAACCCCCAGAGAGTAAGACTCGTCCATTTCCCATGAAGTCACCCGGCAATTTCACGACCATGAGTGACACGATATCCAGAGACAAAAACTTGAGCAAGAGCCTCACACTCGCCCATTTTTAATATCCCGAAGTGTTCTCCTCATGGTCTGTAGATCTGTCTTGCCATACCTATGACCCAAAACATAAGCCGAGTTTGTGTTTTCAGACAACTGTCCAAACAGCTCTGGCCTACACACCCTACAGGCTCTGGGCCCTGGAGTCAAACCTGAGGACTGTACTTGCCCTCTCCAAGGGAATTGTATGTGCCCATTCCAATGGCCACAACCCTACTAGTAGGATAACCTCCAAAGTCCCTGAGGCCATCCCAATAGTTGTGGCTTCCCAGGACAAACAGGGCCAATCTGAGCCCATCTGAGCACCTACCAGCACTTAGACCCGTAGACTGATGTCCCCAGAGGTAAAAAGGAACGAACAGGCCCCTAGGCACTAATCGGATCCATTGCTTTGGTTTCCAGGCATCTCTCCTCAGAGGCCTGGATTTCAATACCAGCATATGGCTGTTTCTTGACTCACCCATCAGAACAAATCTCATCTACACATGGGAAACATGCACGTTGGAGCTGTGTCAAAGCCTCTGTTTAGGAGAACCCTTCAGGGCCCCAAGGCCACCGCTTCATTCCAAGGTCTCCATAGACACAAAAACATATTAGGACACATCCACAGGAGAGTCCATTTCAACTCAGCCTCCTCGGTTGCCCACCACATCCAGCAGATCTAACCTGTCTTGTTGCTTGGAGACCATTGGAATGCGAGGTGGCCTACCCAGCCATCCATCCTTAGAACCCTGCTCGGAATCGTTGGCCTGGAGCCAACCAACAGGTCTCAATTGTCCTGCAGAAGAATCTTTGCAGTTTGGAGCTTCTCACAACTCCCATCGTGGGAAAACCCCCATGTCCTCGTGATCCAACCCCCTTCAAGAAAGGGCCATCAGGGCAGAAAGTCCAACCTGAGCGATCGTCTGATCCTTGCCCTGACTTCAGATGCACGAGATCTCGATTGAGGTCTGTAGATTGTGCCTGTCATATCCTCACCCAGAAACCTAGGCTTAGCTTCGATTCTCAGACTCCGTCCTCAGACTACTGGCCCACAAGCCCTCCAGTTGGGCAATCCAGAACTACAATGCCGCACTCTGCCTGCCCTACAGAAGTAAAACATTGCCCTCAGGGCTACCCCGAAACCGCAAATGAGGATCAACCTGCACGCCATTCGGCTGTACCCCAAGCATATAGGCTGACCTGGGCACTATTTCCCCTTCTGACCCAGCCTGAGCCTGGACCTCCTGGTCCCACCCAGACAGCTGGCCGCACACTGAGCACATCGGACCCACCATGGCCTTAGGTCGTCATCTCTTCCCAACTGCGGTTTTCAGGCTCCAGAACCTAGACCTTATCTCCAACCATTGCCCAGGGTTGAAAATGATGCAGAAATCAGAACTCTTTCCCCATGGCAAGAAACCTTGTGGTTGGCATGTTGTCCAACGTTCAGTGTAGTTGAAACAAGCGTGGCCCATGAGGCCCAACCCATGCTTGCGGGCCACATTGGTCACAAACACACATTGTGACCCTCAGCCTGAGCCCAGTCCTCAGGTAAGGCCTCTCAGGGCCTATATGAAGAGACAGCATATTGGGCTTGCCATGCCCCTAGGCCCCGATTTTTAACCATAGTTCGGGTTGTCCCTTCACTCTTCCCCAGGGCTCCTCTTTGGAATTCCTCTCTTGGTGGGAAACCTGAGGTAACAAACCTGAAAGCAGTCCTCCCATCCCACAGATTGACGAAAAACAATTGGGATCGGGCCAAATCCACAGAGAGGAAGATTCGTCCATGGCCCATGAGACCTCCCCAACATTCCACGGCCATCGCTGAAACAAAATCCAGAGACAAAAGCCTAAGCAAGCTCCTCAGACTCGCTCATTCTTCATATCCTAAAGAGTTCTTCTCATGGTTTGTAGATCGGGCGTGCCATACCTACGTCCCCAAACTTAAGCTGAGTTTGTGTTTTCAGTCTTCTGTCCTCAAAGTCCTGGGCCACACTCCCTCCAGGCTGGGGCCCCTGGAGCCACACATTAGGACTGCCCCCACCCAATCCATGGGAATTCTGCCCATTCCATTGTCAAAAATCGTACAAATTAGGAGAACCCTCCAAAGTCCCTGAGGCCATCCCAATAGTGTAGGTCGCCCGGGACAAAAAAGGGCGGTTGATACCGGCTGAGCATCTACCTCCACTCATATACCTCCACTCATACCAAGAAGATTGAACCAGACAGGACCCGACGCCATGATCGGATCCATTGCTTTGGTTTACAGGCATGTCTCCTCAAAAGCCTGGATTCCAATACCAGCAGAGGGGATTTCCTGAGGCACCCATCAGAACAAATCTCGTCTCCACAAGGAAACTTGTGCATGGGAGCTAAGCCAAAGCTACGGAGAATACTTCAGGGTCCCGGTGCCACCTCCACATTCCAAGGCCCTCATGGACACAAACACACATTAGGACCCATCCTCTGGAAAGTGCATTTCAACTCAGCCACCCCGGTTGCTCCCGCAGATCCATTAGATCTAAACTGTCTTGTTGCTAGGAGACAATTGGAAGGCGAGGCGGACTTCCCAGGCATCCATCCTCGAACGGTGCTCTGGAGTCATTCCATATGGGATGTCCTGGAGCTGTCCAACAGGTCTCAATTGTCCCGCAGAAGGAATCCTTGAAGGGGGCATCCCATATCTCCCAACGTGGAAAACCTCCATGGCCTCGAGATTCCGCTCCCTTCATGAAGGGGCCGTCATGCACTGAAACTCCAACCTGAGCCAACGTCGGATCCTCGCCCTGACTTCAGATGCATGAGATATTGGTTCAGATCTGCAGGGGGTACCTGCTGTGCCCTCACCCTGAATCCGAAGTCTAGCTTGTGTTCTCAGACTTCCGTCCTCACTCTCCTGGCCCCGAAGCACTCAAGTTTGGCAATTCCGGACCGACAATGAAGCACTCTGCCTGCCCTCTAGAAAAAATATGAGGATAAACCTACACGGCACTCGAATGTACCCAAATTATATAGTCTAACCTGGGCACTAATGCACTGTCTGACATAACCTGAGCCCGGACCTGCTGACCAACACCCAGACAGCTGACCGCAGGTTGAGCACATCAGAACCGCCATGGCCTTAAGTCATCATCTTTTCCCTACCTCAGTTTTCAGGCTTCAGAACCTATACCTTATCTCCAATCACTGCCCACGGGTGACTGTGATGCAGAAATCAGAACTCTTCCTGACCCATGGCAAGAAACCTTGTGGTTGGCATGTTGTCCAACGTTCAGTGTAGGAGAAACCAGCATTCACCCTGAGGCCCCGCCCATTCTTGAGTGCGACGAGAGCATAAACACGCATTGTGACCTCAGCGTGAGTCCTGTCCTCTAGTAAGTCCTCTCAGTGGCTGGACCATTAGATGTCATAATGGCCTTGACATGTCCCTAGTACCCAAATTTAACCAGATTTCTGGTTGTCCACTCGCCCCACCCCAGGGCTCTACTCTGGAATCCCTCATTTGGTGGGACATCTGAGGTTAAAAAACAAAATGAAACAAATCGACAACAACAAAAAAACGGACTTCTTCCATCCCCAGAATGACCCCAAACTCTTTGGACGGGACCGAACCCCCAGAGAGTAAGACTCGTCCATTTCCCATGAACTCACCCGGCAATTTCACGACCATGAGTGACACGATATCCAGAGACAAAAACTTGAGCAAGAGCCTCACACTCGCTCTTTTTTCATATCCCGAAGTGTTCTCCTCATGGTCTGTAGATCAGTCCTGCCATACCTATGACCCAAAACATAAGCCGAGATTGTGTTTTCAGGCAACTGTCCAAACAGCTCTGGCCTACACACCCTACAGGCTCAGGGCCCTGGAGCCAAACCTGAGGACTGTACTTGCCCTCTCCAAGGGAATTGTATGTGCCCATTCCAATGGCCACAACCCTACTAGTAGGATAACCTCCAAAGTCCCTGAGGCCATCCCAATAGTTGTGGCTTCCCAGGACAAACAGGGGCAATCTGAGCCCATCTGAGCACCTACCTGCACTCAGACCCGTAGACTGATGTCCCCAGAGGTAAAAAGGAACGAACAGGCCCCTAGGCACTAATCGGATCCATTGCTTTGGTTTCCAGGCATCTCTCCTCAGAGGCCTGGATTTCAATACCAGCATATGGCTGTTTCTTGACTCACCCATCAGAACAAATCTCATCTAAACATGGGAAACATGCACGTTGGAGCTGTGTCAAAGCCTCTGTTTAGGAGAACCCTTCAGGGCCCCAGGGCCACCGCTTCATTCCAAGGTCTCCATAGACACAAAAACATATTAGGACACATCCACAGGAGAGTCCATTTCAACTCAGCCTCCTCGGTTTCCCGCCACATCCAGCAGATCTAACCTGTCTTGTTGCTTGGAGACCATTGGAATGCGAGGTGGGCTACCCAGCCATCCACCTTAGAACCCTGCTCTGAATCGTTGGCCTGGAGCCAACCAACAGGTCTCAATTGTCCTGCAGAAGAATCTTTGCAGTTTGGAGCTTCTCACAACTCCCATCGTGGGAAAACCCCCATGTCCTCGTGATCCAACCCCCTTCAAGAAAGGGCCATCTGGGCAGAAAGTCCAACCTGAGCGATCGTCTGATCCTTGCCCTGACTTCAGATGCACGAGATCTCTATTGAGGTCTGTAGATTGTGCCTGCCATATCCTCACCCAGAAACCTAGGCCTATCTTGGGTTCTCAGACTCCGTCCTCAGACTACTGGCCCACATGCCCGCCAGTTGGGCAATCCAGAACTACAATGCCGCACTATGCCTGCCCTACAGAAGTAAAACATTGCCCTCAGGGCTACCCCGAAACCGCAAATGAGGATCAACCTGCACGCCATTCGGCTGTACCCCAAACATATAGGCTGACCTGGGCACTATTTCCCCTTCTGACCCAGCCTGAGCCTGGACCTCCTGGTCCCACCCAGACAGCTGGCCGCACACTGAGCATATCGGACCCGCCATGGCCTTAGGTCGTCATCTCTTCCCAACTGCGGTTTTCAGGCTCCAGAACCTAGACCTTATCTCCAACCACTGCCCAGGGTTGAAAATGATGCAGAAATCAGAACTCTTTCCCCATGGCAAGAAACCTTGTGGTTGGCATGTTGTCCAACGTTCAGTGTAGTTGAAACAAGCGTGGCCCATGAGGCCCAGCCCATGCTTGCGGGCCACATTGGTCACAAACACACATTGTGATCCTCAGCCTGAGCCCAGTCCTCAGGTAAGGCCTCTCAGTGCCTATATGAACAGACAGCATATTGGGCTTGCCATGCCCCTAGGCCCCAATTTTTAACCATAGTTCGGGTTGTCCCTTCACTCTTCCCCAGGGCTCCTCTTTGGAATTCCTCTTTTGGTGGGACACTTGAGGTAACAAACCTGAAAGGAGTCCTCCCATCCCACAGATTAACAAAAAACAATTGGGATCGGGCCAAATCCACAGAGAGGAAGATTCGTCCATGGCCCATGAGAACCTCCCCAACATTCCACGGCCATCGCTGAAACAAAAGTCAGAGACAAAAGCCTGAGCAAGCGCCTCAGACTCGCTCATTCTTCATATCCTGAAGAGTTCTTCTCATGGTTTGTAGATCGGGCGTGCCATACCTACGTCCCCAAACTTAAGCTGAGTTTGTGTTTTCAGTCTTCTGTCCTCAAAGTCCTGGGCCACACTCCCTCCAGGCTGGGGCCCCTGGAGCCACACATTAGGACTGCCCCCACCCAATCCATGGGAATTCTGCCCATTCCATTGTCAAAAATCGTACAAATTAGGAGAACCCTCCAAAGTCCCTGAGGCCATCCCAATAGTGTAGGTCGCCCGGGACAAAAAAGGGCGGTTGATACCGGCTGAGCATCTACCTCCACTCATATACCTCCACTCATACCAAGAAGATTGAACCAGACAGGACCCGACGCCATGATCGGATCCATTGCTTTGGTTTACAGGCATGTCTCCTCAAAAGCCTGGATTCCAATACCAGCAGAGGGGATTTCCTGAGGCACCCATCAGAACAAATCTCGTCTCCACAAGGAAACTTGTGCATGGGAGCTAAGCCAAAGCTACGGAGAATACTTCAGGGTCCCGGTGCCACCTCCCCATTCCAAGGCCCTCATGGACACAAACACACATTAGGACCCATCCTCTGGAAAGTGCATTTCAACTCAGCCACCCCAGTTGCTCCCGCAGATCCATTAGATCTAAACTGTCTTGTTGCTAGGAGACAATTGGAAGGCGAGGCGGACTTCCCAGGCATCCATCCTCGAACGGTGCTCTGGAGTCATTCCATATGGGATGTCCTGGAGCTGTCCAACAGGTCTCAATTGTCCCGCAGAAGGAATCCTTGAAGGGGGCATCCCATATCTCCCAACGTGGAAAACCTCCATGGCCTCGAGATTCCGCTCCCTTCATGAAGGGGCCGTCATGCACAGAAACTCCAACCTGAGCCAACGTCGGATCGTCGCCCTGACTTCAGATGCATGAGATATTGGTTCAGATCTGCAGGGGGTACCTGCCGTGCCCTCACCCTGAATCCGAAGTCTAGCTTGTGTTCTCAGACTTCCGTCCTCACTCTCCTGGCCCCGAAGCCCTCAAGTTTGGCAATTCCGGACCGACAATGAAGCACTCTGCCTGCCCTCTAGAAAAAATATATTGCCTAATGAGCAGCCCAGGAGCTTAAATGAGGATAAACCTACACGGCACTCGAATGTACCCAAATTATATAGTCTAACCTGGGCAATAATGCACTGTCTGACACAACCTGAGCCCGGACCTGCTGACCAACACCCAGACAGCTGACCGCAGGATGAGCACATCAGAACCGCCATGGCCTTAAGTCATCATCTTTTCCCTACCTCAGTTTTCAGGCTTCAGAACCTATACCTTATCTCCAATCACTGCCCACGGGTGACTGTGATGCAGAAATCAGAACTCTTCCTGACCCATGGCAAGAAACCTTGTGGTTGGCATGTTGTCCAACGTTCAGTGTAGGAGAAACCAGCATTCACCCTGAGGCCCCGCCCATTCTTGAGTGCGACGCGAGCATAAACACGCATTGTGACCTCAGCGTGAGTCCTGTCCTCTAGTAAGTCCTCTCAGTGGCTGGACCATTAGATGTCATAATGGCCTTGACATGTCCCTAGTCCCCAAATTTAACCAGATTTCTGGTTGTCCACTCGCCCCACCCCAGGGCTCTACTCTGGAATCCCTCATTTGGTGGGACATCTGAGGTTGAAAAACAAAATGAAACAAATCGACAACAACAAAAAAACGGACTTCTTCCATCCCCAGAATGACCCCAAACTCTTTGGACGGGACCGAACCCCCAGAGAGTAAGACTCGTCCATTTCCCATGAATTCACCCGGCAATTTCACGACCATGAGTGACACGATATCCAGAGACAAAATCTTGAGCAAGAGCCTCACACTCGCCGTTTTTTCATATCCCGAAGTGTTCTCCTCATGGTCTGTAGATCAGTCCTGCCATACCTATGACCCAAAACATAAGCCGAGATTGTGTTTTCAGGCAACTGTCCAAACAGCTCTGGCCTACACACCCTACAGGCTCAGGGCCCTGGAGCCAAACCTGAGGACTGTACTTGCCCTCTCCAAGGGAATTGTATGTGCCCATTCCAATGGCCACAACCCTACTAGTAGGATAACCTCCAAAGTCCCTGAGGCCATCCCAATAGTTGTGGCTTCCCAGGACAAACAGGGGCAATCTGAGCCCATCTGAGCACCTACCTGCACTCAGACCCGTAGACTGATGTCCCCAGAGGTAAAAAGGAACGAACAGGCCCCTAGGCACTAATCGGATCCATTGCTTTGGTTTCCAGGCATCTCTCCTCAGAGGCCTGGATTTCAATACCAGCATATGGCTGTTTCTTGACTCACCCATCAGAACAAAGCTCATCTACACATGGGAAACATGCACGTTGGAGCTGTGTCAAAGCCTCTGTTTAGGAGAACCCTTCAGGGCCCCAGGGCCACCGCTTCATTCCAAGGTCTCCATAGACACAAAAACATATTAGGACACATCCACAGGAGAGTCCATTTCAACTCAGCCTCCTCGGTTGCCCCCCACATCCAGCAGATCTAACCTGTCTTGTTGCTTGGAGACCATTGGAATGCGAGGTGGGCTACCCAGCCATCCTTCCTTAGAAACCTGCTCGGAATCGTTGGCCTGGAGCCAACCAACAGGTCTCAATTGTCCTGCAGAAGAATCTTTGCAGTTTGGAGCTTCTCACAACTCCCATCGTGGGAAAACCCCCATGTCCTCGTGATCCAACCCCCTTCAAGAAAGGGCCATCAAGGCAGAAAGTCCAACCTGAGCGATCGTCTGATCCTTGCCCTGACTTCAGATGCACGAGATCTCGATTGAGGTCTGTAGATTGTGCCTGCCATATCCTCACCCAGAAACCTAGGCCTAGCTTGGGTTCTCAGACTCCGTCCTCAGACTACTGGCCCTCAAGCCCGCCAGTTGGGCAATCCAGAACTACAATGCCGCACTCTGCCTGCCCTACAGAAGTAAAACATTGCCCTCAGGGCTACCCCGAAACCGCAAATGAGGATCAACCTGCACGCCATTCGGCTGTACCCCAAACATATAGGCTGACCTGGGCACTATTTCCCCTTCTGACCCAGCCTGAGCCTTGACCTCCTGGTCCCACCCAGACTGCTGGCCGCACACTGAGCACATCGGACCCGCCATGGCCTTAGGTCGTCATCTCTACCCAACTGCGGTTTTCAGGCTCCAGAACCTAGACCTTATCTCCAACCACTGCCCAGGGTTGAAAATGATGCAGAAATCAGAACTCTTTCCCCATGACAAGAAACCTTGTGCTTGGCATGTTGTCCAACGTTCACTGTAGTTGAAACAAGCGTGGCCCATGAGGCCCAGCCCATGCTTGCGGGCCACATTGATCACAAACACACATTGTGACCCTCAGCCTGAGCCCAGTCCTCAGGTAAGGCCGTTCAGGGCCTATATGAAGAGACAGCATATTGGGCTTGCCATGCCCCTAGGCCGCAATTTTTAACCATAGTTCGGGTTGTCCCTTCACTCTTCCCCAGGGCTCTGCTTTGGAATTCCTTTTTTGGTGGGACACCTGAGGTAACAAACCTGAAAGGAGTCCTCCCATCCCACAGATTGACGAAAAACAATTGAGATCGGGCCAAACCCACAGAGAGGAAGATTCGTCCCTGGCCCATGAGACCTCCCCAACATTCCACGGCCATCGCTGAAACAAATTCAGAGACAAAAGCCTGAGCAAGAGCCTCAGACTCGCTCATTCTTCATATCCTGAAGAGTTCTTCTCATGGTTTGTAGATCGGGCGTGCCATACCTACGTCCCCAAACTTAAGCTGAGTTTGTGTTTTCAGTCTCCTGTCCTCAAAGTCCTGGGCCACACTCCCTCCAGGCTGGGGCCCCTGGAGCCACACATTAGGACTGCCCCCACCCAATCCATGGGAATTCTGCCCATTCCATTTTCAAAAATCGTACAAATTAGGAGAACCCTCCAAAGTCCCTGAGGCCATCCCAATAGTGTAGGTCGCCCGGGACAAAAAAGGGCGGTTGATTCCGGCTGAGCATCTACCCCCACTCATCTACCTCCACTCATACCAAGAAGATTGAACCAGACAGGACCCGAGGCCATTATCGGATCCATTGCTTTGGTTTACAGGCATGTCTCCTCAAAAGCCTGGATTCCTATACCAGCAGAGGGGATTTCCTGAGGCACCCATCAGAACAAATCTCGTCTCCACAAGAAAACTTGTGCATGGGAGCTAAGCCAAAGCTAAGGAGAATACTTCAGGGTCCCGGTGCCACCTCCCCATTCCAAGGCCCTCATGGACACAAACACACGTTAGGACCCATCCTCTGGAAAGTGCATTTCAACTCAGCCACCCCGGTTGCTCCCGCAGATCCATTAGATCTAAACTGTCTTGTTGCTAGGAGACAATTGGAAGGCGAGGCGGACTTCCCAGGCATCCATCCTCGAACGGTGCTCTGGAGTCATTCCATATGGGATGTCCTGGAGCTGTCCAACAGGTCTCAATTGTCCCGCAGAAGGAATCCTTGAAAGGGGCATCCCACATCTCCCAACGTGGAAAACCTCCATGGCCTCGAGATTCCGCTCCCTTCATGAAGGGGCCGTCATGCACAGAAACTCCAACCTGAGCCAACATCGGATCCTCGCCCTGACTTCAGATGCATGAGATATTGGTTCAGATCTGCAGGGGGTACCTGCCGTGCCCTCACCCTGAATCCGAAGTCTAGCTTGTGTTCTCAGACTTCCGTCCTCACTCTCCTGGCCCCGAAGCCCTCAAGTTTGGCAATTCCGGACCGACAATGAAGCACTCTGCCTGCCCTCTAGAAAAAATATATTGCCTAATGAGCAGCCCAGGAGCTTAAATGAGGATAAACCTACACGGCACTCGAATGTACCCAAATTATATAGTCTAACCTGGGCAATAATGCACTGTCTGACACAACCTGAGCCCGGACCGGCTGTCCAACACCCAGACAGCTGACCGCAGGTTGAGCACATCAGAACCGCCATGGCCTTAAGTCATCATCTTTTCCCTACCTCAGTTTTCAGGCTTCAGAACCTATACCTTATCTCCAATCACTGCCCACGGGTGACTGTGATGCAGAAATCAGAACTCTTCCTGACCCATGGCAAGAAACCTTGTGGTTGGCATGTTGTCCAACGTTCAGTGTAGGAGAAACCAGCATTCACCCTGAGGCCCCGCCCATTTTGAGTGCGACGAGAGCATAAACACGCATTGTGACCTCAGCGTGAGTCCTGTCCTCTAGTAAGTCCTCTCATTGGCTGGACCATTAGATGTCATAATGGCCTTGACATGTCCCTAGTCCCCAAATTTAACCAGATTTCTGGTTGTCCAGTCGCCCCACCCCAGGGCTCTACTCTGGAATCCCTCATTTGGTGGGACATCTGAGGTTAAAAAACAAAATGAAACAAATCGACAACAACAAAAAAACGGACTTCTTCCATCCCCAGAATGACCCCAAACTCTTTGGACGGGACCGAACCCCCAGAGAGTAAGACTCGTCCATTTCCCATGAACTCACCCGGCAATTTCACGACCATGAGTGACACGATATCCAGAGACAAAAACTTGAGCAAGAGCCTCACACTCGCTCTTTTTTCATATCCCGAAGTGTTCTCCTCATGGTCTGTAGATCAGTCCTGCCATACCTATGACCCAAAACATAAGCCGAGATTGTGTTTTCAGGCAACTGTCCAAACAGCTCTGGCCTACACACCCTACAGGCTCAGGGCCCTGGAGCCAAACCTGAGGACTGTACTTGCCCTCTCCAAGGGAATTGTATGTGCCCATTCCAATGGCCACAACCCTACTAGTAGGATAACCTCCAAAGTCCCTGAGGCCATCCCAATAGTTGTGGCTTCCCAGGACAAACAGGGGCAATCTGAGCCCATCTGAGCACCTACCTGCACTCAGACCCGTAGACTGATGTCCCCAGAGGTAAAAAGGAACGAACAGGCCCCTAGGCACTAATCGGATCCATTGCTTTGGTTTCCAGGCATCTCTCCTCAGAGGCCTGGATTTCAATACCAGCATATGGCTGTTTCTTGACTCACCCATCAGAACAAATCTCTTCTACACATGGGAAACATGCACGTTGGAGCTGTGTCAAAGCCTCTGTTTAGGAGAATCCTTCAGGGCCCCAGGGCCACCGCTTCATTCCAAGGTCTCCATAGACACAAAAACATATTAGGACACATCCACAGGAGAGTCCATTTCAACTCAGCCTCCTCGGTTGCCCCCCACATCCAGCAGATCTAACCTGTCTTGTTGCTTGGAGACCATTGGAATGCGAGGTGGGCTACCCAGCCATCCATCCTTAGAACCCTGCTCGGAATCGTTGGCCTAGAGCCAACCAACAGGTTTCAATTGTCCTGCAGAAGAATCTTTGCAGTTTGGAGCTTCTCACAACTCCCATCGTGGGAAAACCCCCATGTCCTCGTGATCCAACCTCCTTCAAGAAAGGGCCATCAGGGCAGAAAGTCCAACCTGAGCGATCGTCTGATCCTTGCCCTGACTTCAGATGCACGAGATCTCGATTGAGGTCTGTAGATTGTGCCTGCCATATCCTCACCCAGAAACCTAGGCCTAGCTTGGGTTCTCAGACTCCGTCCTCAGACTACTGGCCCACAAGCCCGCCAGTTGGGCAATCCAGAACTACAATGCCGCACTCTGCCTGCCCTACAGAAGTAAAACATTGCCCTCAGGGCTACCCCGAAACCGCAAATGAGGATCAACCTGCACGCCATTCGGCTGTACCCCAAACATATAGGCTGACCTGGGCACTATTTCCCCTTCTGACCCAGCCTGAGCCTGGACCTCCTGGTCCCACCCAGACAGCTGGCCGCACACTGAGCACATCGGACCCGCCATGGCCTTAGGTCGTCATCTCTTCCCAACTGCGGTTTTCAGGCTCCAGAACCTAGACCTTATCTCCAACCACTGCCCAGGGTTGAGAATGATGCAGAAATCAGAACTCTTTCCCCATGGCAAGAAACCTTGTGGTTGGCATGTTGTCCAACGTTCAGTGTAGTTGAAACAAGCGTGGCCCATGAGGCCCAGCCCATGCTTGCGGGCCACATTGGTCACAAACACACATTGTAACCCTCAGCCTGAGCCCAGTCCTCAGGTAAGGCCTCTCAGGGCCTATATGAAGAGACAGCATATTGGGCTTGCCATGCCCCTAGGCCCCAATTTTTAACCATAGTTCGGGTTGTCCCTTCACTCTTCCCCAGGGCTCTGCTTTGGATTTCCTCTTTTGGTGGGACACCTGAGGTAACAAACCTGAAAGGAGTCCTCCCATCCCACAGATTGACGAAAAACAATTGGGATCGGGCCAAATCCACAGAGAGGAAGATTCGTCCATGGCCCATGCGACCTCCCAAACATTCCACGGCCATCGCTGAAACAAAAGTCAGAGACAAATGCCTGAGCAAGCGCCTCAGACTCGCTCATTCTTCATATCCTGAAGAGTTCTTCTCATGGTTTGTAGATCGGGCGTGCCATACCTACGTCCCCAAAGTTAAGCTGAGTTTGTGTTTTCAGTCTCCTGTCCTCAAAGTCCTGGGCCACACTCCCTCCAGGCTGGGGCCCCTGGAGCCACACATTAGGACTGCCCCCACCCAATCCATGGGAATTTTGCCCATTCCATTGTCAAAAATCGTACAAATTAGGAGAACCCTCCAAAGTCCCTGAGGCCATCCCAATAGTGTAGGTCGCCCGGGACAAAAAAGGGCGGTTGATACCGGCTGAGCATCTACCTCCACTCATCTACCTCCACTCATACCAAGAAGATTGAACCAGACAGGACCCGAGGCCATTATCGGATCCATTGCTTTGGTTTACAAGCATGTCTCCTGAAAAGCCTGGATTCCAATACCAGCAGAGGGGATTTCCTGAGGCACTCATCAGAACAAATCTCGTCTCCACAAGGAAACTTGTGCATGGGAGCTAAGCCAAAGCTAAGGAGAATACTTCAGGGTCCCGGTGCCACCTCCCCATTCCAAGGCCCTCATGGACACAAACACACGTTAGGACCCATCCTCTGGAAAGTGCATTTCAACTCAGCCACCCTGGTTGCTCCCGCAGATCCATTAGATGTAAACTGTCTTGTTGCTAGGAGACAATTGGAAGGCGAGGTGGACTTCCCAGGCATCCATCCTCGAACGGTGCTCTGGAGTCATTCCATATGGGATGTCCTGGAGCTGTCCAACAGGTCTCAATTGTCCCGCAGAAGGAATCCTTGAAGGGGGCATCCCACATCTCCCAACGTGGAAAACCTCCATGGCCTCGAGATTCCGCTCCCTTCATGAAGGGGCCGTCATGCACAGAAACTCCAACCTGAGCCAACGTCGGATCCTCGCCCTGACTTCCGATGCATGAGATATTGGTTCAGATCTGCAGGGGGTACCTGCCGTGCCCTCACCCTGAATCCGAAGACTAGATTGTGTTCTCAGACTTCCGTCCTTACTCTCCAGGCCCCGAAGCCCTCAAGTTTGGCAATTCCGGACCGACAATGAAGCACTCTTCCATGTCCTCTAGAAAAAATATATTGCCTAATGAGCAGCCCAGGCAGCTTAAATGAGGATAAACCTACACGGCACTCGAATGTACCCAAATTATATAGTCTAACCTGGGCACTAATGCACTGTCTGACACAACCTGAGCCCGGACCGGCTGACCAACACCCAGACAGCTGACCGCACGCTGAGCACATCAGACCCGCCATGGCCTTAGGTCATCATCTCTTCCCTACCTCAGTTTTCAGGCTTCAGAACCTAGACCTTATCTCCAATCACTGCCCACGGGTGACTGTGATGCAGAAATCAGAACTCTTCCTGACCCATGGGAAGAAACCTTGTGGTTGGCATGTTGTCCAACGTTCAGTGTAGGAGAAACCAGCCTTCACCCTGAGGCCCCGCCCATTCTTGAGTGCGACGAGAGCATAAACACGCATTGTGACCTCAGCGTGAGTCCTGTCCTCTAGTAAGTCCTCTCAGTGGCTGGACCATTAGATGTCATAATGGCCTTGACATGTCCCTAGTCCCCAAGTTTTAACCAGACTTCTGGTTGTCCAGTCGCCCCACCCCAGGGCTCTACTCTGGAATCCCTCATTTGGTGGGACATCTGAGGTTGAAAAACAAAATGAAACAAATCGACAACAACAAAAAAACGGACTTCTTCCATCCCCAGAATGACCCCAAACTCTTTGGACGGGACCGAACCCCCAGAGAGTAAGACTCGTCTATTTCCCATGAAGTCACCCGGCAATTTCACGACCATGAGTGACACGATATCCAGAGACAAAAACTTGAGCAAGAGCCTCACACTCGCCCTTTTTTCATATCCCGAAGTGTTCTCCTCATGGTCTGTAGATCAGTCCTGCCATACCTATGACCCAAAACATAAGCCGAGTTTGTGTTTTCAGACAACTGTCCAAACAGCTCTGGCCTACACACCCTACAGGCTCAGGGCCCTGGAGCCAAACCTGAGGACTGTACTTGCCCTCTCCAAGGGAATTGTATGTGCCCATTCCAATGGCCACAACTCTACTAGTAGGATAACCTCCAAAGTCCCTGAGGCCATCCCAATAGTTGTGGCTTCCCAGGACAAACAGGGGCAATCTGAGCCCATCTGAGCACCTACCTGCACTCAGACCCGTAGACTGATGTCCCCAGAGGTAAAAAGGAACGAACAGGCCCCTAGGCACTAATCGGATCCATTGCTTTGGTTTCCAGGCATCTCTCCTCAGAGGCCTGGATTTCAATACCAGCATATGGCTGTTTCTTGACTCACCCATCAGAACAAATCTCATCTACACATGGGAAACATGCACGTTGGAGCTGTGTCAAAGCCTCTGTTTAGGAGAACCCTTCAGGGCCCCAGGGCCACCGCTTCATTCCAAGGTCTCCATAGACACAAAAACATATTAGGACACATCCACAGGAGAGTCCATTTCAACTCAGCCTCCTCGGTTGCCCCCCACATCCAGCAGATCTAACCTGTCTTGTTGCTTGGAGACCATTGGAATGCGAGGTGGGCTACCCAGCGATCCATCCTTAGAACCCTGCTCGGAATTGTTGGCCTGGAGCCAACTAACAGGTCTCAATTGTCCTGCAGAAGAATCTTTGCAGTTTGGAGCTTCTCACAACTCCCATCGGGCGAAAACCCCCATGTCCTCGTGATCCAACCCCCTTCAAGAAAGGGCCATCAGGGCAGAAAGTCCAACCTGAGCGATCGTCTGTTCCTTGCCCTGACTTCAGATGCACGAGATCTCTATTGAGGTCTGTAGATTGTGCCTGCCATATCCTCACCCAGAAACCTAGGCCTAGCTTGGGTTCTCAGACTCCGTCCTCAGACTACTGGCCCCCAAGCCCTCCAGTTAGGCAATCCAGAACTGCAATGCCGCACTCTGCCTGCCCTACAGAAGTAAAACATTGCCCTCAGGGCTACCCCGAAACCGCAAATGAGGATCAACCTGCACGCCATTCGGCTGTACCCCAAACATATAGGCTGACCTGGGCACTATTTCCCCTTCTGACCCAGCCTGAGCCTGGACCTCCTGGTCCCACCCAGACAGCTGGCCGCACACTGAGCACATCGGACCCGCCATGGCCTTAGGTCGTCATCTCTTCCCAACTGCGGTTTTCAGGCTCTAGAACCTAGACTTTATCTCCAACCACTGCCCAGGGTTGAAAATGATGCAGAAATCAGAACTCTTTCCCCATGGCAAGGAACCTTGTGGTTGGCATGTTGTCCAACGTTCAGTGTAGTTGAAACAAGCGTGGCCCATGAGGCCCAATCCATGCTTGCGGGCCACATTGGTCACAAACACACATTGTAACCCTCAGCCTGAGCCCAGTCCTCAGGTAAGGCCTCTCAGGGCCTATATGAAGAGACAGCATATTGGGCTTGCCATGCCCCTAGGCCCCGATTTTTAACCATAGTTCGGGTTGTCCCTTCACTCTTCCCCAGGGCTCTGCTTTGGAATTCCTCTTTTGGTGGGACACCTGAGGTAACAAACCTGAAAGGAGTCCTCCCATCCCACAGATTGATGAAAAACTATTGGGATCGGGCCAAATCCACAGAGAGGAAGATTCGTCCATGGCGCATGAGACCTCCCCAACATTCCACGGCCATCGCTGAAACAAAATCCAGAGACAAAAGCCTGAGCAAGCTCCTCAGACTCGCTCATTCTTCATATCCTGAAGAGTTCTTCTCAGGGTTTGTAGATCGGGCGTACCATACCTACGTCCCCAAACTTAAGCTGAGTTTGTGTTTTCAGTCTTCTGTCCTCAAAGTCCTGGGCCACACTCCCTCCAGGCTGGAGCCCCTGGAGCCACACATTAGGACTGCCCCCACCCAATCCATGGGAATTCTGCCCATTCCATTGTCAAAAATCGTACAAATTAGGAGAACCCTCCAAAGTCCCTGAGGCCATCCCAATAGTGTAGGTCGCCCGGGACAAAAAAAGGCGGTTGATACCGGCTGAGCATCTACCTCCACTCATCTACCTCAACTCATACCAGGAAGATTGAACCAGACAGGACCCGAGGCCATAATCGGATCCATTGCTTTGGTTTACAGGCATGTCTCCTCAAAAGCCTGGATTCCAATACCAGCAGAGGGGATTTCCTGAGGCACCCATCAGAACAAATCTCGTCTCCACAAGGAAACTTGTGTATGGGAGCTAAGCCAAAGCTTAGGAGAATACTTCAGGGTCCCGGTGCCACCTCCCCATTCCAAGGCCCTCATGGACACAAACACACGTTAGGACCCAACCTCTGGAAAGTGCATTTCAACTCAGCCTCCCCGGTTGCTCCCGCAGATCCATTACATCTAAACTGTATTGTTGCTAGGAGACAATTGGAAGGCGAGGCGGACATCCCAGGCATCCATCCTGGAACGGTGCTTGGAGTCATTCCATATGGGATGTCCTGGAGCTGTCCAACAGGTCTCAATTGTCCCGCAGAAGGAATCCTTGAAGGGGGCATCCCACATCTCCCAACGTGGAAAACCTCCATGGCCTCGAGATTCCGCACCCTTCATGAAGGGGCCGTCATGCACAGAAACTCCAACCTGAGCCAACGTCGGATCCTCGCCCTGACTTCAGATGCAGGAGATATTGGTTCAGATCTGCAGGGGGTACCTGCCGTGCCCTCACCCTGAATCCGAAGTCTAGCTTGTGTTCTCAGACATCCGTCCTCACTCTCCTGGCCCCGAAGCCCTCAAGTTTGGCAATTCCGGACCGACAATGAAGCTCTCTGCCTGCCCTCTAGAAAAAATATTTTGCCATATGAGCTGCCCAGGCAGCTTAAATGAGGATAAACCTACACGGCACTCGAATGTACCTAAATTATATAGTCTAACCTGGGACTAATGCACTGTCTGACACAACCTGAGCCCGGACCTGCTGACCAACACCCAGACAGCTGACTGCACGCTGAGCACATCAGACCCGCCATGGCCTTAGGTCATCATCTCTTCCCTACCTCAGTTTTCAGGCTTCAGAACCTAGACCTTATCTCCAATCACTGCCCACGGGTGACTGTGATGCAGAAATCAGAACTCTTCCTGACCCATGGCAAGAAACCTTGTGGTTGGCATGTTGTCCAACGTTCAGTGTAGGAGAAACCAGCATTCACCCTGAGGCCCCGCCCATTTTGAGTGCGACGAGAGCATATACACGCATTGTGACCTCAGCGTGAGTCCTGTCCTCTAGTAAGTCCTCTCAGTGGCTGGACTATTGGATGTCATAATGGGCTTGACATATCCCTAGTCCCCAATTTTAACCAGATTTCTGGTTGTCCAGTCGCCCCACCCCAGGGCTCTACTCTGGAATCCCTCATTTGGTGGGACATCTGAGGTTGAAAAACAAAATGAAACAAATCGACAACAACAAAAAAACGGACTTCTTCCATCCCCAGAATGACCCCAAACTCTTTGGACGGGACCGAACCCCCAGAGAGTAAGACTCGTCCATTTCCCATGAAGTCACCCGGCAATTTCACGACCATGAGTGACACGATATCCAGAGACAAAAACTTGAGTAAGAGCCTCACACTCGCTCTTTTTTCATATCCCGAAGTGTTCTCCTCATGGTCTGTAGATCAGTCCTGCCATACCTATGACCCAAAACATAAGCCGAGTTTGTGTTTTCAGACAACTGTCCAAACAGCTCTGGCCTACACACCCTACAGGCTCAGGGCCCTGGAGCCAAACCTGAGGACTGTACTTGCCCTCACCAGGGGAATTGTATGTGCCCATTCCAATGGCCACAACCCTACTAATAGGATAACCTCCAAAGTCCCTGAGGCCATCCCAATAGTTGTGGCTTCCCAGGACAAACAGGGGCAATCTGAGCCCATCTGAGCACCTACCTGCACTCAGACCCGTAGACTGATGTCCCCAGAGGTAAAAAGGAACGAACAGGCCCCTAGGCACTAATCGGATCCATTGCTTTGGTTTCCAGGCATCTCTCCTCAGAGGCCTGGATTTCAATACCAGCATATGGCTGTTTCTTGACTCACCCATCAGAACAAATCTCATCTACACATGGGAAACATGCACGTTGGAGCTGTGTCAAAGCCTCTGTTTAGGAGAACCCTTCAGGGCCCCAGGGCCACCGCTTCATTCCAAGGTCTCCATAGACACAAAAACATATTAGGACACATCCACAGGAGAGTCCATTTCAAGGCAGCCTCCTCGGTTGCCCCCCACATCCAGCAGATCTAACCTGTCTTGTTGCTTGGAGACAATTGGAATGCGAGGTGGGCTACCCAGCCATCCATCCTTAGAACCCTGCTCGGAATCGTTGGCCTGGAGCCAACCAACAGGTCTCAATTGTCCTGCAGAAGAATCTTTGCAGTTTGGAGCATCTCACAACTCCCATCGTGGGAAAACCCCCATGTCCTCGTGATCCAACCCCCTTCAAGAAAGGGCCATCAGGGCAGAAAGTCCAACCTGAGCGATCGTCTGATCCTTGCCCTGACTTCAGATGCACGAGATCTCGATTGAGGTCTGTAGATTGTGCCTGCCATATCCTCACCCAGAAACCTAGGCCTAGCTTGGGTTCTCAGACTCCGTCCTAAGACTACTGGCCCACAAGCCCTCCAGTTGGGCAATCCAGAACTACAATGCCGCACTCTGCCTGCCCTACAGAAGTAAAACATTGCCCTCAGGGCTACCCCGAAACCGCAAATGAGGATCAACCAGCACGCCATTCGGCTGTACCCCAAACATATAGGCTGACCTGGGCACTATTTCCTCTTCTGACCCAGCCTGAGCCTGGACCTCCTGGTCCCACCCAGACAGCTGGCCGCACACTGAGCACATCGGACCCGCCATGGCCTTAGGTCGTCATCTCTTCCCAACTGCGGTTTTCAGGCTCCAGAACCTAGACCTTATCTCCAACCACTGCCCAGGGTTGAAAATGATGCAGAAATCAGAACTCTTTCCCCATGGCAAGAAACCTTGTGGTTGGCATGTTGTCCAACGTTCAGTGTAGTTGAAACAAGCGTGGCCCATGAGGCCCAGCCCATGCTTGCGGGCCACATTGGTCACAAACACACATTGTGACCCTCAGCCTGAGCCCAGTCCTCAGGTAAGGCATCTCAGGGCGTTTATGAAGAGACAGCATATTGGGCTTGCCATGCCCCTAGGCCCCAATTTTTAACCATAGTTCGGGTTGTCCCTTCACTCTTCCCCAGGGCTCCTCTTTGGAATTCCTCTTTTGGTGGGACACCTGAGGTAACAAACCTGAAAGGAGTCCTCCCATCCCACAGATTGACGAAAAACAATTGGGATCGGGCCAAATCCACAGAGAGGAAGCTTCGTCCATGGCCCATGAGACCTCCCCAACATTCCACGGCCATCGCTGAAACAAAATCCAGAGACAAAAGCCTGAGCAAGCTCCTCAGACTCGCTCATTCTTCATATCCTGAAGAGTTCTTCTCATGGTTTGTAGATCGGGCGTGCCATACCTACGTCCCCAAACTTAAACTGAGTTTGTGTTTTCAGTCTTCTGTCCTCAAAGTCCTGGGCCACACTCCCTCCAGGCTGGGGCCCCTGGAGCCACACATTAGGACTGCCCCCACCCAATCCATGGGAATTCTGCCCATTCCATTGTCAAAAATCGTACAAATTAGGAGAACACTCCAAAGTCCCTGAGGCCATCCCAATAGTGTAGGTCGCCCGGGACAAAAAAGGGCGGTTGATACCGGCTGAGCATCTACCTGCACTCATCTACCTCCACTCATACCAAGAAGATTGAACCAGACAGGACCCGAGGCCATTATCGGATCCATTGCTTTGGTTTACAGGCATGTCTCCTCAAAAGCCTGGATTCCAATACCAGCAGAGGGGATTTCCTGAGGCACTCATCAGAACAAATCTCGTCTCCACAAGGAAACTTGTGCATGGTAGCTAAGCCAAAGCTTAGGAGAATACTTCAGGGTCCCGGTGCCATCTCCCCATTCCAAGGCCCTCATGGACACAAACACACGTTAGGACCCATCCTCTGGAAAGTGCATTTCAACTCAGCCACCCCGGTTGCTCCCGCAGATCCATTAGATCTAAACTGTCTTGTTGCTAGGAGACAATTGGAAGGCGAGGTGGACTTCCCAGGCATCCATCCTCGAACGGTGCTCTGGAGTCATTCCATATGGGATGTCCTGGAGCTGTCCAACAGGTCTCAATTGTCCCGCAGAAGGAATCCTTGAAGGGGACATCCCACATCTCCCAACGTGGAAAACCTCCATGGCCTCGAGATTCCGCTCCCTTCATGAAGGGGCCGTCATGCACAGAAACTCCAACCTGAGCCAACGTCGGATCCTCGCCCTGACTTCCGATGCATGAGATATTGGTTCAGATCTGCAGGGGGTACCTGCCGTGCCCTCACCCTGAATCCGAAGTCTAGCTTGTGTTCTCAGACTTCCGTCCTTACTCTCCTGGCCCCGAAGCCCTCAAGTTTGGCAATTCCGGACCGACAATGAAGCACTCTGCCATGTCTTCTAGAAAAAATATATTGCCTAATGAGCAGCCCAGGCAGCTTAAATGAGGATAAACCTACACGGCACTCGAATGTACCCAAATTATATAGTCTAACCTGGGCACTAATGCACTGTCTGACACAACCTGAGCCCGGACCTGCTGACCAACACCCAGACAGCTGACCGCACGCTGAGCACATCAGACACGCCATGGCCTTAGGTCATCATCTCTTCCCTTCCTCAGTTTTCAGGCTTCAGAACCTAGACCTTATCTCCAATCACTGCCCACGGGTGACTGTGATGCAGAAATCAGAACTCTTCCTGACCCATGGGAAGAAACCTTGTGGTTGGCATGTTGTCCAACGTTCAGTGTAGGAGAAACCAGCATTCACCCTGAGGCCCCTCCCATTCTTGCGTGCGACGAGAGCATAAACACGCATTGTGACCTCAGCGTGAGTCCTGTCCTCTAGTAAGTCCTCTCAGTGGCTGGACCATTAGATGTCATAATGGGCTTGACATATCCCTAGTCCCCAATTTTAACCAGATTTCTGGTTGTCCAGTCGCCCCACCCCAGGGCTCTACTCTGGAATCCCTCATTTGGTGGGACATCTGAGGTTGAAAAACAAAATGAAACAAATCGACAACAACAAAAAAACGGACTTCTTCCATCCCCAGAATGACCCCAAACTCTTTGGACGGGACCGAACCCCCAGAGAGTAAGACTCGTCCATTTCCCATGAAGTCACCCGGCAATTTCACGACCATGAGTGACACGATATCCAGACACAAAATCTTGAGCAAGAGCCTCACACTCGCCCTTTTTTCATATCCCGAAGTGTTCTCCTCATGGTCTGTAGATCAGTCCTGCCATACCTATGACCCAAAACATAAGCCGAGTTTGTGTTTTCAGACAACTGTCCAAACAGCTCTGGCCTACACACCCTACAGGCTCAGGGCCCTGGAGCCAAACCTGAGGACTGTACTTGCCCTCTCCAAGGGAATTGTATGTGCCCATTCCAATGGCCACAACCCTACTAGTAGGATAACCTCCAAAGTCCCTGAGGCCATCCCAATAGTTGAGGCTTCCCAGGACGAACAGGGGCAATCTGAGCCCATCTGAGCACCTACCTGCACTCAGACCAGTAGACTGATGTCCCCAGAGGTAAAAAGGAACGAACATGACCCTAGGCACTAATCGGATCCATTGCTTTGGTTTCCAGGCATCTCTCCTCAGAGGCCTGGATTTCAATACCAGCATATGGCTCTTTCTTTACTCACCCATCAGAACAAATCTCATCTACACATGGGAAACATGCACGTTGGAGCTGTGTCAAAGCCTCTGTTTAGGAGAACCCTTCAGGGCCCCAAGGCCACCGCTTCATTCCAAGGTCTCCATAGACACAAAAACATATTAGGACACATCCACAGGAGAGTCCATTTCAACTCAGCCTCCTCGGTTGCCCACCACATCCAGCAGATCTAACCTGTCTTGTTGCTTGGAGACCATTGGAATGCGAGGTGGGCTACCCAGCCATCCATCCTTAGAACCCTGCTCGGAATCGTTGGCCTGGAGCCAACCAACAGGTCTCAATTGTCCTGCAGAAGAATCTTTGCAGTTTGGAGCTTCTCACAACTCCCATCGTGCGAAAACCCCCATGTCCTCGTGATCCAACCCCCTTCAAGAAAGGGCCATCAGGACAGAAAGTCCAACCTGAGCGATCGTCTGATCCTTGCCCTGACTTCAGATGCACGAGATCTCGATTGAGGTCTGTAGATTGTGCCTGCCATATCCTCACCCAGAAACCTAGGCCTAGCTTGGGTTCTCAGACTCCGTCCTCAGACTACTGGCCCACAAGCCCTCCAGTTGGGCAATCCAGAACTACAATGCCGCACTCTGCCTGCCCTACAGAAGTAAAACATTGCCCTCAGGGCTACCCCGAAACCGCAAATGAGGATCAACCTGCACGCCATTCGGCTGTACCCCAAACATATAGGCTGACCTGGGCACTATTTCCCCTTCTGACCCAGCCTGAGCCTGGACCTCCTGGTCCCACCCAGACAGCTGGCCGCACACTGAGCACATCGGACCCGACATGGCCTTAGGTCGTCATCTCTTCCCAACTGCGGTTTTCAGGCTCCAGAACCTAGACCTTATCTCCAACCACTGCCCAGGGTTGAAAATGATGCAGAAATCAGAACTCTTTCCCCATGGCAAGAAACCTTGTGGTTGGCATGTTGTCCAACGTTCAGTGTAGTTGAAACAAGCGTGGCCCATGAGGCCCAGCCCATGCTTGCGGGCCACATTGGTCACAAACACACATTGTGACCCTCAGCCTGAGCCCAGTCCTCAGGTAAGGCCTCTCAGGGCCTATATGAAGAGACAGCATATTGGGCTTGCCATGCCCCTAGGCCCCAATTTTTAACCATAGTTCGGGTTGTCCCTTCACTCTTCCCCAGGGCTCTGCTTTGGAATTCCTCTTTTGGTGGGACACCTGAGGTAACAAACCTGAAAGCAGTCCTCCCATCCCACAGATTGACGAAAAACAATTGGGATCGGGCCAAATCCACAGAGAGGAAGATTCGTCCATGGCCCATGAGACCTCCACAACCTTCCACGGCCATCGCTGAAACAAAATCCAGAGACAAAAGCCTGAGCAAGCTCCTCAGACTCGCTCATTCTTCATATCCTGAAGAGTTCTTCTCATGGTTTGTAGATCGGGCGTGCCATACCTATGTCCCCAAACTTAAGCTGAGTTTGTGTTTTCAGTCTTCTGTCCTCAAATTCCTGGGCCACACTCCCTCCAGGCTGGGGCCCCTGGAGCCACACATTAGGACTGCCCCCACCCAATCCATGGGAATTCTGCCCATTCCATTGTCAAAAATCGTACAAATTAGGAGAACCCTCCAAAGTCCCTGAGGCCATCCAAATAGTGTAGGTCGCCCGGGACAAAAAAGGGCGGTTGATACCGGCTGAGCATCTACCTCCACTCATCTACCTCCAGTCATACCAAGAAGATTGAACCAGACAGGACCCGAGGCCATTATCGGATCCATTGCTTTGGTTTACAGGCATGTCTCCTCAAAAGCCTGGATGCCAATACCAGCAGAGGGGATTTCCTGAGGCACCCATCAGAACAAATCTCGTCTCCACAAGGAAACTTGTGCATGGGAGCTATGCCAAAGCTTAGGAGAATACTTCAGGGTCCCGGTGCCACCTCCCCATTCCAAGGCCCTCATGGACACAAACACACGTTAGGACCCATCCTCTGGAAAGTGCATTTCAACTCAGCCACCCCGGTTGCTCCCGCAGATCCATTAGATCTAAACTGTCTTGTTGCTAGGAGACAATTGGAAGGCGTGGCAGACTTCCCAGGCCTCCACCCTGGAACGGTGCTCTGGAGTCATTCCATATGGGATGTCCTGGAGCTGTCCAACAGGTCTCAATTGTCCCGCAGAAGGAATCCTTGAAGGGGGCATCCCACATCTCCCAACGTGGAAAACCTCCATGGCCTCGAGATTCCGCTCCCTTCATGAAGGGGCCGTCATGCACAGAAACTCCAAACTGAGCCAACGTCGGATGCTCGCCCTAACTTCAGATGCATGAGATATTGGTTCAGATCTGCAGGGGGTACCTGCCGTGCCCTCACCCTGAATCCGAAGTCTAGCTTGTGTTCTCAGACATCCGTCCTCACTCTCCTGGCCCCAAAGCCCTCAAGTTTGGCAATTCCGGACCGACAATGAAGCACTCTGCCTGCCCTCTAGAAAAAATATATTGCCTAATGAGCAGCCCAGGAAGCTTAAATGAGGATAAACCTACACGGCACTCGGTAGGGACACGGTACCCAAATTATATAGTCTAACCTGGGCACTAATGCACTATCTGACACAACCTGAGCCCGGACCTGTTGACCAACACCCAGACAGCTGACCGCACGCTGAGCACATCAGACCTGCCATGGCCTTAGGTCATCATCTGTTCCCTACCTCAGTTTTCAGGCTTCAGAACCTAGACCTTATCTCCAATCACTGCCCACGGGTGACTGTGATGCAGAAATCAGAACTCTTCCTGACCCATGGCAAGAAACCTTGTGGTTGGCATGTTGTCCAACGTTCAGTGTATAAGAAACCAGCATTCACCCTGAGGCCACGCCCATTCTTGAGTGCGACGAGAGCATAAACACGCATTGTGACCTCAGCGTGAGTCCTGTCCTCTAGTAAGTCCTCTCAGTGGCTGGACCATTAGATGTCATAATGGCCTTGACATGTCCCTAGTCCCCAAATTTAACTAGATTTCTGGTTGTCCAGTCGCCCCACCCCAGGGCTCTACTCTGGAATCCCTCATTTGGTGGGACATCTGAGGTTGAAAAACAAAATGAAACAAATCGACAACAACAAAAAAACGGGCCTCTTCCATACCCAGAATGTCCCCAAACTCTTTGGACGGGACCGAACCCCCAGAGAGTAAGACTCGTCCATTTCCCATGAAGTCACCCGGCAATTTCACGACCATGAGTGACACGATATCCAGAGACAAAAACTTGAGCAAGAGCCTCACACTCGCCCTTTTTTCATATCCCGAAGTGTTCTCCTCATGGTCTGTAGATCAGTCCTGCCATACCTATGACCCAAAACATAAGCCGAGTTTGTGTTTTCAGACAACTGTCCAAACAGCTCTGGCCTACACACCCTACAGGCTCAGGGCCCTGGAGCCAAACCTGAGGACTGTACTTGCCCTCTCCAAGGGAATTGTATGTGCCCATTCCAATGGCCACAACCCTACTAGTAGGATAACCTCCAAAGTCCCTGAGGCCATCCCAATAGTTGTGGCTTCCCAGGACAAACAGGGGCAATCTGAGCCCATCTGAGCACCTACCTGCACTCAGATACGTAGACTGATGTCCCCAGAGGTAAAAAGGAACGAACAGGCCCCTTAGGCACTAATCGGATCCATTGCTTTGGTTTCCAGGCATCTCTCCTCAGAGGCCTGGATTTCAATACCAGCATATGGCTGTTTCTTGACTCACCCATCAGAACAAATCTCATCTACACATGGGAAACATGCACGTTGGAGCTGTGTCAAAGCCTCCGTTTAGGAGAACCCTTCAAGGCCCCAGGGCCACCGCTTCATTCCAAGGTCTCTATAGACACAAAAACATATTAGGACACATCCACAGGAGAGTCCATTTCAACTCAGCCTCCTCGGTTGCCCCCCACATCCAGCAGATCTAACCTGTCTTGTTGCTTGGAGACCATTGGAATGCGAGGTGGGCTACCCGCCATCCATCCTTAGAACCCTGCTCGGAATCGTTGGCCTAGAGCCAACCAACAGGTCTCAATTGTCCTGCAGAAGAATCTTTGCAGTTTGGAGCTTCTCACAACTCCCATCGTGGGAAAACCCCCATGTCCTCGTGATCCAACCCCCATCAAGAAAGGGCCATCAGGGCAGAAAGTCCAACCTGAGCGATCGTCTGATCCTTGCCCTGACTTCAGATGCACGAGATCTCGATTGAGGTCTGTAGATTGTGCCTGCCATATCCTCACCCAGAAACCTAGGCCTAGCTTGGGTTCTCAGACTCCGTCCTAAGACTACTGGCCCACAAGCCCTCCAGTTGGGCAATCCAGAACTACAATGCCGCACTCTGCCTGCCCTACAGAAGTAAAACATTGCCCTCAGGGCTACCCCGAAACCGCAAATGAGGATCAACCAGCACGCCATTCGGCTGTACCCCAAACATATAGGCTGACCTGGGCACTATTTCCTCTTCTGACCCAGCCTGAGCCTGGACCTCCTGGTCCCACCCAGACAGCTGGCCGCACACTGAGCACAATCGGACCCGCCATGGCCTTAGGTCGTCATCTCTTCCCAACTGCGGTTTTCAGGCTCCAGAACCTAGACCTTATCTCCAACCACTGCCCAGGGTTGAAAATGATGCAGAAATCAGAACTCTTTCCCCATGGCAAGAAACCTTGTGGTTGGCATGTTGTCCAACGTTCAGTGTAGTTGAAACAAGCGTTGCCCATGAGGCCCAGCCCATGCTTGCGGGCCACATTGGTCACAAACACACATTGTGACCCTCAGCCTGAGCCCAGTCCTCAGGTAAGGCCTCTCAGGGCCTATATGAAGAGACAGCATATTGGGCTTGCCATGCCCCTAGGCCCCAATTTTTAACCATAGTTCGGGTTGTCCCTTCACTCTTCCCCAGGGCTCTGCTTTGGAATTCCTCTTTTGGTGGGACACCTGAGGTAACAAACCTGAAAGCAGTCCTCCCATCCCACAGATTGACGAAAAACAATTGGGATCGGGCCAAATCCACAGAGAGGAAGATTCGTCCATGGCCCATGAGACCTCCCCAACCTTCCACGGCCATCGCTGAAACAAAATCCAGAGACAAAAGCCTGAGCAAGCTCCTCAGACTCGCTCATTCTTCATATCCAGAAGAGTTCTTCTCATGGTTTGTAGATCGGGCGTGCCATACCTACGTCCCCAAACTTAAGCTGAGTTTGTGTTTTCAGTCTTCTGTCCTCAAAGTCCTGGGCCACACTCCCTCCAGGCTGGGGCCCCTGGAGCCACACATTAGGACTGCCCCCACCCAATCCATGGGAATTCTGCCCATTCCATGGTCAAAAATCGTACAAATTAGGAGAACCCTCCAAAGTCCCTGAGGCCATCCCAATAGTGTAGGTCGCCCGGGACAAAAAAGGGCGGTTGATACCGGCTGAGCATCTACCTCCACTCATCTACCTCCACTCATACCAAGAAGATTGAACCAGACAGGACCCGAGGCCATTATCGGATCCATTGCTTTGGTTTACAGGCATGTCTCCTCAAAAGCCTGAATTCCAATACCAGCAGAGGGGATTTCCTGAGGCACCCATCAGAACAAATCTCGTCTCCACAAGGAAACTTGTGCATGGGAGCTAAGCCAAAGCTTAGGAGAATACTTCAGGGTCCCGGTGCCACCTCCCCATTCCAAGGCCCTCATGGACACAAACACACGTTAGGACCCATCCTCTGGAAAGTGCATTTCAACTCAGCCACCCCGGTTGCTCCCGCAGATCCATTAGATCTAAACTGTCTTGTTGCTAGGAGACAATTGGAAGGCGTGGCAGACTTCCCAGGCCTCCACCCTGGAACGGTGTTCTGGAGTCATTCCATATGGGATGTCCTGGAGCTGTCCAACAGGTCTCAATTGTCCCGCAAAGGAATCCTTGAAGGGGACATCCCACATCTCCCAACGTGGAAAACATCCATGGCATCGAGATTCCGCTCCCTTCATGAAGGGGCCGTCATGCACAGAAACTCCAACCTGAGCCTACGTCGGATCCTCGCCCTGACTTCCGATGCATGAGATATTGGTTCAGATCTGCAGGGGGTACCTGCCGTGCCCTCACCCTGAATCCGAAGTCTAGCTTGTGTTCTCAGACATCCGTCCTCACTCTCCTGGCCCCAAAGCCCTCAAGTTTGGCAATTCCGGACCGACAATGAAGCACTCTGCCTGCCCTCTAGAAAAAATATATTGCCTAATGAGCAGCCCAGGCAGCTTAAATGAGGATAAACCTACACGGCACTCGGTAGGCACACGGTACCCAAATTATATAGTCTAACCTGGGCACTAATGCACTATCTGACACAACCTGAGCCCGGACCTGTTGACCAACACCCAGACAGCTGACCGCACGCTGAGCACATCAGACCCGCCATGGCCTTAGGTCATCATCTGTTCCCTACCTCAGTTTTCAGGCTTCAGAACCTAGACCTTATCTCCAATCACTGCCCACGGGTGACTGTGATGCAGAAATCAGAACTCTTCCTGACCCATGGCAAGAAACCTTGTGGTTGGCATGTTGTCCAACGTTCAGTGTAGGAGAAAACAGCATTCACCCTGAGGCCCCGCCCATTCTTGAGTTCGACGAGAGCATAAACACGCATTGTGACCTCAGCGTGAGTCCTGTCCTCTAGTAAGTCCTCTCAGTGGCTGGACCATTAGATGTCATAATGGCCTTGACATGTCCCTAGTCCCCAAATTTAACTAGATTTCTGGTTGTCCAGTCGCCCCACCCCAGGGCTCTACTCTGGAATCCCTCATTTGGTGGGACATCTGAGGTTGAAAAACAAAATGAAACAAATCGACAACAACAAAAAACGGGCCTCTTCCATACCCAGAATGTCCCCAAACTCTTTGGACGGGACCGAACCCCCAGAGAGTAAGACTCGTCCATTTCCCATGAAGTCACCCGGCAATTTCACGACCATGAGTGACACGATATCCAGAGACAAAAACTTGAGCAAGAGCCTCACACTCGCCCTTTTTTCATATCCCGAAGTGTTCTCCTCATGTTCTGTAGATCAGTCCTGCCATACCTATGACCCAAAACATAAGCCGAGTTTGTGTTTTCAGACAACTGTCCAAACAGCTCTGGCCTACACACCCTACAGGCTCAGGGCCCTGGAGCCAAACCTGAGGACTGTACTTGCCCTCTCCAAGGGAATTGTATGTGCCCATTCCAATGGCCATAACCCTACTAGTAGGATAACCTCCAAAGTCCCTGAGGCCATCCCAATAGTTGTGGCTTCCCAGGACAAACAGGGGCAATCTGAGCCCATCTGAGCACCTACCTGCACTCAGACCCGTAGACTGATGTCCCCAGAGGTAAAAAGGAACGAACAGGCCCCTAGGCACTAATCGGATCCATTGCTTTGGTTTCCAGGCATCTCTCCTCAGAGGCCTGGATTTCAATACCAGCATATGGCTGTTTCTTGACTCACCCATCAGAACAAATCTCTTCTACACATGGGAAACATGCACGTTGGAGCTGTGTCAAAGCCTCTGTTTAGGAGAACCCTTCAAGGCCCCAGGGCCACCGCTTCATTCCAAGGTCTCCATAGACACAAAAACATATTAGGACACATCCACAGGAGAGTCCATTTCAACTCAGCCTCCTCGGTTGCCCACCACATCCAGCAGATCTAACCTGTCTTGTTGCTTGGAGACCATTGGAATGCGAGGTGGGCTACCCGCCATCCATGCTTAGAACCCTGCTCGGAATCGTTGGCCTAGAGCCAACCAACAGGTCTCAATTTTCCTGCAGAAGAATCTTTGCAGTTTGGAGCTTCTCACAACTCCCATCGTGGGAAAACCCCCATGTCCTCGTGATCCAACCCCCTTCAAGAAAGGGCCATCAGGGCAGAAAGTCCAACCTGAGCGATCGTCTGATCCTAGCGCTGACTTCAGATGCACGAGATCTCGATTGAGGTCTGTAGATTGTGCCTGCCATATCCTCACCCAGAAACCTAGGCCTAGCTTGGGTTCTCAGACTCCGTCCTCAGACTACTGGCCCACAAGCCCGCCAGTTGGGCAATCCAGAACTACAATGCCGCACTCTGCCTGCCCTACAGAAGTAAAACATTGCCCTCAGGGCTACCCCGAAACCGCAAATGAGGATCAACCTGCACGCCATTCGGCTGTACCCCAAACATATAGGCTGACCTGGGCACTATTTCCCCTTCTGACCCAGCCTGAGCCTGGACCTCCTGGTCCCACCCAGACAGCTGGCCGCACACTGAGCACATCGGACCTGCCATGGCCTTAGGTCGTCATTTCTTCCCAACTGCGGTTTTCAGGCTCCAGAACCTAGACCTTATCTCCAACCACGGCCCAGGGTTGAGAATGATGCAGAAATCAGAACTCTTTCCTTATGGCAAGAAACCTTGTGGTTGGCATGTTGTCCAACGTTCAGTGTAGTTGAAACAAGCGTGGCCCATGAGGCCCAGCCCATGCTTGCGGGCCACATTGGTCACAAACACACATTGTGACCCTCAGCCTGAGCCCAGTCCTCAGGTAAGGCATCTCAGGGCCTATATGAAGAGACAGCATATTGGGCTTGCCATGCCCCTAGGCCCCAATTTTTAACCATAGTTCGGGTTGTCCCTTCACTCTTCCCCAGGGCTCTGCTTTGGAATTCCTCTTTTGGTGGGACACCTGAGGTAACAAACCTGAAAGGTGTCCTCCCATCCCACAGATTAACGAAAAACAATTGGGATCGGGCCAAATCCACAGAGAGGAAGATTCGTCTATGGCCCATGAGACCACCCCAACATTCCACGGCCATCGCTGAAACAAAAGTCAGAGACAAATGCCTGAGCAAGCGCCTCAGACTCGCTCATTCTTCATATCCTGAAGAGTTCTTCTCATGGTTTGTAGATCGTGCATGCCATACCTACGTCCCCAAACTTAAGCTGAGTTTGTGTTTTCAGTCTTCTGTCCTCAAAGTCCTGGGCCACACTCCCTCCAGGCTGGGGCCCCTGGAGCCACACATTAGGACTGCCCCCACCCAATCCATGGGAATTCTGCCCATTCCATTGTCAAAAATCGTACAAATTAGGAGAACCCTCCAAAGTCCCTGAGGCCATCCCAATAGTGTAGGTCGCCTGGGACAAAAAAGGGCGGTTGATACCGGCTGAGCATCTACCTCCACTCATCTACCTCCACTCATACCAAGAAGATTGAACCAGACAAGACCCGAGGCCATTATCGGATCCATTGCTTTGGTTTACAGGCATGTCTCCTCAAAAGCCTGGATTCCAATACCAGCAGAGGGGATTTCCTGAGGCACCCATCCGAACAAATCTCGTCTCCACAAGGAAACTTGTGCATGGGAGCTAAGCCAAAGTTAAGGAGAATACTTCAGGGTCCCGGTGCCACCTCCCCATTCCAAGGCCCTCATGGACACAAACACACGTTAGGACCCATCCTCTGGAAAGTGCATTTCAACTCAGCCACCCCGGTTGCTCCCGCAGATCCATTAGATCTAAACTGTCTTGTTGCTAGGAGACAATTGGAAGGCGAGGCGGACTTCCCAGGCATCCATCCCCGAACGGTGCTCTGGAGTCATTCCATATGGGAGGTCCTGGAGCTGTCCAACAGGTCTCAATTGTCCCGCAGAAGGAATCCTTGAAGGGGGCATCCCACATCTCCCAACGTGGAAAACCTCCATGGCCTCGAGATTCCGCTCCCTTCATGAAGGGGCCGTCATGCACAGAAACTCCAACCTGAGCCAACATCGGATCCTCGCCCTGACTTCAGATGCATGAGATATTGGTTCAGATCTGCAGGGGGTACCTGCCGTGCCCTCACCCTGAATCTGAAGACTAGCTTGTGTTCTCAGACTTCCGTCCTTACTCTCCTGGCCCCGAAGCCCTCAAGTTTGGCAATTCCGGACCGACAATGAAGCACTCTGCCATGTCTTCTAGAAAAAATATATTGCCTAATGAGCAGCCCAGGCAGCTTAAATGAGGATAAACCTACACGGCACTCGAATGTACCCAAATTATATAGTCTAACCTGGGCACTAATGCACTGTCTGACACAACCTGAGCCCGGACCTGCTGACCAACACCCAGACAGCTGACCGCACGCTGAGCACATCAGACCCGCCATGGCCTTAGGTCATCATCTCTTCCCTACCTCAGTTTTCAGGCTTCAGAACCTAGACCTTATCTCCAATCACTGCCCACGGGTGACTGTGATGCAGAAATCAGAACTCTTCCTGACCCATGGGAAGAAACCTTGTGGTTGGCATGTTGTCCAACGTTCAGTGTAGGAGAAAACAGCCTTCACCCTGAGGCCCCGCCCATTCTTGAGTGCGACGAGAGCATAAACACGCATTGTGACCTCAGCGTGAGTCCTGTCCTCTAGTAAGTCCTCTCAGTGGCTGGACCATTAGATGTCATAATGGGCTTGACATGTCCCTAGTCCCCAAGTTTTATCCAGACTTCTAGTTGTCCAGTCGCCCCACCCCAGAGCTCTACTCTGGAATCCCTCATTTGGTGGGACATCTGAGGTTGAAAAACAAAATGAAACAAATCGACAACAACAAAAAAACGGACTTCTTCCATCCCCAGAATGACCGCAAACTCTTTGGACGGGACCGAACCCCCAGAGAGTAAGACTCGTCCATTTCCCATGAAGTCACCCGGCAATTTCACGACCATGAGTGACACGATATCCAGAGACAAAAACTTGAGCAAGAGCCTCACACTCGCCCATTTTTCATATCCCGAAGTGTTCTCCTCATGGTCTGTAGATCAGTCCTGCCATACCTATGACCCAAAACATAAGCCGAGTTTGTGTTTTCAGACAACTGTCCAAACAGCTCTGGCCTACACACCCTACAGGCTCAGGGCCCTGGAGCCAAACCTGAGGACTGTACTTGCCCTCTCCAAGGGAATTGTATGTGCCCATTCCAATGGCCACAACTCTACTAGTAGGATAACCTCCAAAGTCCCTGAGGCCATCCCAATAGTTGTGGCTTCCCAAGACAAACAGGGGCAATCTGAGCCCATCTGAGCACCTACCTGCACTCAGACCCGTAGCCTGATGTCCCCAGAGGTAAAAAGGAACGAACAGGACCCTAGGCACTATTCGGATCCATTGCTTTGGTTTCCAGGCATCTCTCCTCAGAGGCCTGGATTTCAATACCAGCATATGGCTGTTTCTTGACTCACCCATCAGAACAAATCTCATCTACACATGGGAAACATGCACGTTGGAGCTGTGTCAAAGCCTCTGTTTAGGAGAACCCTTCAGGGCCCCAGGGCCACCGCTTCATTCCAAGGTCTCCATAGACACAAAAACATATTAGGACACATCCACAGGAGAGTCCATTTCAACGCAGCCTCCTCGGTTGCCCCCCACATCCAGCAGATCTAACCTGTCTTGTTGCTTGGAGACCATTGGAATGCGAGGTGGGCTACCCAGCCATCCATCCTTAGAACCCTGCTCGGAATTGTTGGCCTGGAGCCAAACAACAGGTCTCAATTGTCCTGCAGAAGAATCTTTGCAGTTTGGAGCTTCTCACAACTCCCATCGTGCGAAAACCCCCATGTCCTCTTGATCCAACCCCCTTCAAGAAAGGGCCATCAGGGCAGAAAGTCCAACCTGAGCGATCGTCTGATCCTTGCCCTGACTTCAGATGCACGAGATCTCGATTGAGGTCTGTAGATTGTGCCTGCCATATCCTCACCCAGAAACCTAGGCCTAGCTTGGGTTCTCAGACTCCGTCCTCAGACTACTGGCCCCCAAGCCCTCCAGTTGGGCAATCCAGAACTGCAATGCCGCACTCTGCCTGCCCTACAGAAGTAAAACATTGCCCTCAGGGCTACCCCTAAACCGCAAAAGAGGATGAACCTGCACGCCATTCGGCTGTACCCCAAACATATAGGCTGATCTGGGCACTATTTCCCCTTCTGACCCAGCCTGAGCCTGGACCTCCTGGTCCCACCCAGACAGCTGGCCGCACACTGAGCACATCGGACCCGCCATGGCCTTAGGTCGTCATCTCTTCCCAACTGCGGTTTTCAGGCTCCAGAACCTAGACCTTATCTCCAACCACTGCCCAGGGTTGAGAATGATGCAGAAATCAGAACTCTTTCCTTATGGCAAGAAACCTTGTGGTTGGCATGTTGTCCAACGTTCAGTGTAGTTGAAACAAGCGTGGCCCATGAGGCCCAGCCCATGCTTGCGGGCCACATTGGTCACAAACACACATTGTGACCCTCAGCCTGAGCCCAGTCCTCAGGTAAGGCATCTCAGGGCCTATATGAAGAGACAGCATATTGGGCTTGCCATGCCCCTAGGCCCCAATTTTTAACCATAGTTCGGGTTGTCCCTTCACTCTTACCCAGGGCTCTGCTTTGGAATTCCTCTTTTGGTGGGACACCTGAGGTAACAAACCTGAAAGGAGTCCTCCCATCCCACAGATTAACGAAAACAATTGGGATCGGGCCAAATCCACAGAGAGGAAGATTCGTCCATGGCCCATGAGACCACCCCAACATTCCACGGCCATAGCTGAAACAAAAGTCAGAGACAAATGCCTGAGCAAGCGCCTCAGACTCGCTCATTCTTCATATCCTGAAGAGTTCTTCTCATGGTTTGTAGATCGTGCGTGCCATACCTACGTCCCCAAACTTAAGCTGAGTTTGTGTTTTCAGTCTTCTGTCCTAAAAGTCCTGGGCCACACTCCCTCCAGGCTGGGGCCCCTGGAGCCACACATTAGGACTGCCCCCACCCAATCCATGGCAATTCTGCCCATTCCATTGTCAAAAATCGTACAAATTAGGAGAACCCTCCAAAGTCCCTGAGGCCATCCCAATAGTGTAGGTCGCCCGGGACAAAAAAGGGCGGTTTATACCGGCTGAGCATCTACCTCCACTCATCTACCTCCACTCATACCAAGAAGATTGAACCAGACAGGACCCGAGGCCATTATCGGATCCATTGCTTTGGTTTACAGGCATGTCTCCTCAAAAGCCTGGATTCCAATACCAGCAGAGGGGATTTCCTGAGGCACCCATCCGAACAAATCTCGACTACACAAGGAAACTTGTGCATGGGAGCTAAACCAAAGTTAAGGAGAATACTTCAGGGTCCCGGTGCCACCTCCCCATTCCAAGGCCCTCATGGACACAAACACACGTTAGGACCCATCCTCTGGAAAGTGCATTTCAACTCAGCCACCCCGGTTGCTCCCGCAGATCCATTAGATCTAAACTGTCTTGTTGCTAGGAGACAATTGGAAGGCGAGGCGGACTTCCCAGGCATCCATCCCCGAACGGTGCTCTGGAGTCATTCCATATGGGATGTCCTGGAGCTGTCCAACAGGTCTCAATTGTCCCGCAGAAGGAATCCTTGAAGGGGGCATCCCACATCTCCCAACGTGGAAAACCTCCATGGCCTCGAGATTCCGCTCCCTTCATGAAGGGGCCGTCATGCACAGAAACTCCAACCTGAGCCAACATCGGATCCTCGCCCTGACTTCAGATGCATGAGATATTGGTTCAGATCTGCAGGGGGTACCTGCCGTGCCCTCACCCTGAATCCGAAGTCTAGCTTGTGTTCTCAGACTTCCGTCCTTACTCTCCTGGCCCCGAAGCCCTCAAGTTTGGCAATTCCGGACCGACAATGAAGCACTCCGCCATGTCTTCTAGAAAAAATATATTGCCTAATGAGCAGCCCAGGCAGCTTAAATGAGGATAAACCTACACGGCACTCGAATGTACCCAAATTATATAGTCTAACCTGGGCACTAATGCACTGTCTGACACAACCTGAGCCCGGACCTGCTGACCAACACCCAGACAGCTGACCGCACGCTGAGCACATCAGACCCGCCATGGCCTTAGGTCATCATCTCTTCCCTACCTCAGTTTTCAGGCTTCAGAACCTAGACCTTATCTCCAATCACTGCCCACGGGTGACTGTGATGCAGAAATCAGAACTCTTCCTGACCCATGGCAAGAAACCTTGTGGTTGGCATGTTGTCCAACATTCAGTGTAGGAGAAACCAGCATTCACCCTGAGGCCCCGCCCATTCTTGCGTGCGACGAGAGCATAAACACGCATTGTGACCTCAGCGTGAGTCCTGTCCTCTAGTAAGTCCTCTCAGTGGCTGGACCATTAGATGTCATAATGGGCTTGACATGTCCCTAGTCCCCAAGTTTTATCCAGACTTCTAGTTGTCCAGTCGCCCCACCCCAGAGCTCTACTCTGGAATCCCTCATTTGGTGGGACATCTGAGGTTGAAAAACAAAATGAAACAAATCGACAACAACAAAAAAACGGACTTCTTCCATCCCCAGAATGACCGCAAACTCTTTGGACGGGACCGAACCCCCAGAGAGTAAGACTCGTCCATTTCCCATGAAGTCACCCGGCAATTTCACGACCATGAATGACACGATATCCAGAGACAAAAACTTGAGCAAGAGCCTCACACTCGCCCATTTTTCATATCCCGAAGTGTTCTCCTCATGGTCTGTAGATCAGTCCTGCCATACCTATGACCCAAAACATAAGCCGAGTTTGTGTTTTCAGACAACTGTCCAAACAGCTCTGGCCTACACACCCTACAGGCTCAGGGCCCTGGAGCCAAACCTGAGGACTGTACTTGCCCTCTCCAAGGGAATTGTATGTGCCCATTCCAATGGCCACAACTCTACTAGTAGGATAACCTCCAAAGTCCCTGAGGCCATCCCAATAGTTGTGGCTTCCCAGGACAAACAGGGGCTATCTGAGCCCATCTGAGCACCTACCTGCACTCAGACCCGTAGCCTGATGTCCCCAGAGGTAAAAAGGAACGAACAGGCCCCTAGGCACTATTCGGATCCATTGCTTTGGTTTCCAGGCATCTCTCCTCAGAGGCCTGGATTTCAATACCAGCATATGGCTGTTTCTTGACTCACCCATCAGAACAAATCTCATCTACACATGGGAAACATGCACGTTGGAGCTGTGTCAAAGCCTCTTTTTAGGAGAACCCTTCAGGGCCCCAGGGCCACCGCTTCATTCCAAGGTCTCCATAGACACAAAAACATATTAGGACACATCCACAGGAGAGTCCATTTCAACGCAGCCTCCTCGGTTGCCCCCCACATCCAGCAGATCTAACCTGTCTTGTTGCTTGGAGACCATTGGAATGCGAGGTGGGCTACCCAGCCATCCATCCTTAGAACCCTGCTCGGAATCGTTGGCCTGGAGCCAAACAACAGGTCTCAATTGTCCTGCAGAAGAATCTTTGCAGTTTGGAGCTTCTCACAACTCCCATCGTGCGAAAACCCCCATGTCCTCTTGATCCAACCCCCTTCAAGAAAGGGCCATCAGGGCAGGAAGTCCAACCTGAGCGATCGTCTGATCCTTGCCCTGACTTCAGATGCACGAGATCTCGATTGAGGTCTGTAGATTGTGCCTGCCATATCCTCACCCAGAAACCTAGGCCTAGCTTGGGTTCTCAGACTCCGTCCTCAACTACTGGCCCCCAAGCCCTCCAGTTGGGCAATCCAGAACTGCAATGCCGCACTCTGCCAGCCCTACAGAAGTAAAACATTGTCCTCAGGGCTACCCCGAAACCGCAAATGAGGATGAACCTGCACGCCATTCGGCTGTACCCCAAACATATAGGCTGATCTGGGCACTATTTCCCCTTCTGACCCAGCCTGAGCCTGGACCTCCTGGTCCCACCCAGACAGCTGGCCGCACACTGAGCACATCGGACCCGCCATGGTTTTAGGTCGTCATCTCTTCCCAACTGCGGTTTTCAGGCTCCAGAACCTAGACCTTATCTCCAACCACTGCCCAGGGTTGAAAATGATGCAGAAATCAGAACTCTTTCCCCATGGCAAGAAACCTTGTGGTTGGCATGTTGTCCAACGTTCAGTGTAGTTGAAACAAGCGTGGCCCATGAAGCCCAGCCCATGCTTGCGGGCCACATTGGTCACAAACACACATTGTGACCCTCAGCCTGAGCCCAGTCCTCAGGTAAGGCCTCTCAGGGCCTATATGAAGAGACAGCATATTGGGCTTGCCATGCCCCTAGGCCCCAATTTTTAACCATAGTTCGGGTTGTCCCTTCACTCTTCCCCAGGGCTCCTCTTTGGAATTCCTCTTTTGGTGGGACACCTGAGGTAACAAACCTGAAAGGAGTCCTCCCATCCCACAGATTGTCGAAAAACAATTGGGATCGGGCCAAATCCACAGAGAGGAAGATTCGTCCATGGCCCATGAGACCTCCCCAACATTCCACGGCCATCGCTGAAACAAAATCCAGAGACAAAAGCCTGAGCAAGCTCCTCAGACTCGCTCATTCTTCATATCCTGAAGAGTTCTTCTCAGGGTTTGTAGATCGGGCGTGCCATACCTACGTCCCCAAACTTAAGCTGAGTTTGTGTTTTCAGTCTTCTGTCCTCAAAGTCCTGGGCCACACTCCCTCCAGGCTGGAGCCCCTGGAGCCACACATTAGGACTGCCCCCACCCAATCCATGGGAATTCTGCCCATTCCATTGTCAAAAATCGTACAAATTAGGAGAACCCTCCAAAGTCCCTGAGGCCATCCCAATAGTGTAGGTCGCCCGTGACAAAAAATGGCGGTTGATACCGGCTGAGCATCTACCTCCACTCATCTACCTCCACTCATACCAAGAAGATTGAACCAGACAGGACCCGAGGCCATTATCGGATACATTGCTTTGGTTTACAGGCATGTCTCCTCAAAACCCTGCATTCCAATACCAGCAGAGGGGATTTCCTGAGGCACCCATCAGAACAAATCTCGTCTCCACAAGGAAACTTGTGTATGGGAGCTAAGCCAAAGCTTAGGAGAATACTTCAGGGTCCCGGTGCCACCTCCCCATTCCAAGGCCCTCATGGACACAAACACACGTTAGGACCCATCCTCTGGAAAGTGCATTTCAACTCAGCCTCCCCGGTTGCTCCCGCAGATCCATTACATCTAAACTGTATTGTTGCTAGGAGACAATTGGAAGGCGAGGCGGACATCCCAGGCATCCATCCTGGAACGGTGCTTTGGAGTCATTCCATATGGGATGTCCTGGAGCTGTCCAACAGGTCTCAATTGTCCCGCAGAAGGAATCCTTGAAGGGGGCATCCCACATCTCCCAACGTGGAAAACCTCCATGGCCTCGAGATTCCGCTCCCTTCATGAAGGGGCCGTCATGCACAGAAACTCCAACCTGAGCCAACGTCGGATCCTCGCCCTGACTTCAGATGCAGGAGATATTGGTTCAGATCTGCAGGGGGTACCTGCCGTGCCCTCACCCTGAATCCGAAGTCTAGCTTGTGTTCTCAGACTTCCGTCCTCACTCTCCTGGCCCCGAAGCCCTCAAGTTTGGCAATTCCGGACCGACAATGAAGCACTCTGCCTGCCCTCTAGAAAAAATATATTGCCTAATGAGCAGCCCAGGCAGCTTAAATGAGGATAAACCTACAAGGCACTCGAATGTACCCAAATATATAGTCTAACCTGGGCACTAATGCACTGTCTGACACAACCTGAGCCCGGACCTGCTGACCAACACCCAGACAGCTGACCGCACGCTGAGCACATCAGACCCGCCATGGCCTTAGGTCATCATCTCTTCCCTTCCTCAGTTTTCAGGCTTCAGAACCTAGACCTTATCTCCAATCACTGCCCACGGGTGACTGTGATGCAGAAATCAGAACTCTTCCTGACCCATGGCAAGAAACCTTGTGGTTGGCATGTTGTCCAACGTTCAGTGTAGGAGAAACCAGCATTCACCCTGAGGCCCCGCCCATTTTGAGTGCGTCGAGAGCATATACACGCATTGGAACCTCAGCGTGAGTCCTGTCCTCTAGTAAGTCCTCTCAGTGGCTCGACCATTGGATGTCATAATGGGCTTGACATGTCCCTAGTCCCCAATTTTTAACCAGATTTCTGGTTGTCCAGTCGCCCCACCCCAGGGCTCTACTCTGGAATCCCTCATTTGGTGGGACATCTGAGGTTGAAAAACAAAATGAAACAAATCGACAACAACAAAAAAACGGACTTCTTCCATCCCCAGAATGACCCCAAACTCTTTGGACGGGACCGAACCCCCAGAGAGTAAGACTCGTCCATTTCCCATGAAGTCACCCGGCAATTTCACGACCATGAGTGACACGATATCCAGAGACAAAAACTTGAGCAAGAGCCTCACACTCGCTCTTTTTTCATATCCCGAAGTGTTCTCCTCATGGTCTGTAGATCAGTCCTGCCATACCTATGACCCAAAACATAAGCCGAGTTTGTGTTTTCAGACAACTGTCCAAAAAGCTCTGGCCTACACACCCTACAGGCTCAGGGCCCTGGAGCCAAACCGGAGGTCTGTACTTGCCCTCACCAAGGGAATTGTATGTGCCCATTCCAATGGCCACAACCCTACTAATAGGATAACCTCCAAAGTCCCTGAGGCCATCCCAATAGTTGTGGCTTCCCAGGACAAACAGGGGCAATCTGAGCCCATCTGAGCACCTACCTGCACTCAGACCCGTAGCCTGATGTCCCCAGAGGTAAAAAGGAACGAACAGGCCCCTAGGCACTAATCGGATCCATTGCTTTGGTTTCCAGGCATCTCTCCTCAGAGGCCTGGATTTCAATACCAGCATATGGCTGTTTCTTGACTCACCCATCAGAACAAATCTCATCTACACATGGGAAACATGCACGTTGGAGCTGTGTCAAAGCCTCTGTTTAGGAGAACCCTTCAGGGCCCCAGGGCCACCGCTTCATTCCAAGGTCTCCATAGACACAAAAACATATTAGGACACATCCACAGGAGAGTCCATTTCAACGCAGCCTCCTCGGTTGCCCCCCACATCCAGCAGATCTCACCTGTCTTGTTGCTTGGAGACCATTGGAATGCGAGGTGGGCTACCCAGCCATCCATCCTTAGAACCCTGCTCGGAATCGTTGGCCTGGAGCCAACCAACAGGTCTCAATTGTCCTGCAGAAGAATCTTTGCAGTTTGGAGCTTCTCACAACTCCCATCGTGGGAAAACCCCCATGTCCTCGTGATCCAACCCCCTTCAAGAAAGGGCCATCAGGGCAGAAAGTCCAACCTGAGCGATCGTCTGATCCTTGCCCTGACTTCAGATGCACGAGATCTCGATTGAGGTCTGTAGATTGTGCCTGCCATATCCTCACCCAGAAACCTAGGCCTAGCTTGGGTTCTCAGACTCCGTCCTCAGACTACTGGCCCACAAGCCCTCCAGTTGGGCAATCCAGAACTACAATGCTGCACTCTGCCTGCCCTACAGAAGTCAAACATTGGCCTCAGGGCTACCCCGAAACCGCAAATGAGGATGAACCTGCACGCCATTCGGCTGTACCCCAAACATATAGGCTGACCTGGGCACTATTTCCCCTTCTGACCCAGCCTGAGCCTGGACCTCCTGGTCCCACCCAGACAGCTGGCCGCACACTGAGCACATCGGACCCGCCATGGCCTTAGGTCGTCATCTCTTCCCAACTGCGGTTTTCAGGCTCCAGAACCTAGACCTTATCTCCAACCACTGCCCAGGGTTGAAAATGATGCAGAAATCAGAACTCTTTCCCCATGGCAAGAAACCTTGTGGTTGGCATGTTGTCCAACGTTCAGTGTAGTTGAAACAAGCGTGGCCCATGAGGCCCAGCCCATGCTTGCAGGCCACATTGGTCACAAACACACATTGTGACCCTCAGCCTGAGCCCAGTCCTCAGGTAAGGCATCTCAGGGCCTATATGAAGAGACAGCATATTGGGCTTGCCATGCCCCTAGGCCCCAATTTTTAACCATAGTTCGGGTTGTCCCTTCACTCTTCCCCAGGGCTCCTCTTTGGAATTCCTCTTTTGGTGGGACACCTGAGGTAACAAACCTGAAAGGAGTCCTCCCATCCCACAGATTGTCGAAAAACAATTGGGATCGGGCCAAATCCACAGAGAGGAAGATTCGTCCATGGCCCATGAGACCTCCCCAACATTCCACGGCCATCGCTGAAACAAAATCCAGAGACAAAAGCCTGAGCAAGCTCCTCAGACTCGCTCATTCTTCATATCCTGAAGAGTTCTTCTCAGGTTTTGTAGATCGGGCGTGCCATACCTACGTCCCCAAACTTAAGCTGAGTTTGTGTTTTCAGTCTTCTGTCCTCAAAGTCCTGGGCCACACTCCCTCCAGGCTGGACCCCCTGGAGCCACACATTAGGACTGCCCCCACCCAATCCATGGGAATTCTGCCCATTCCATTGTCAAAAATCGTACAAATTAGGAGAACCCTCCAAAGTCCCTGAGGCCATCCCAATAGTGTAGGTCGCCCGTGACAAAAAATGGCGGTTGATACCGGCTGAGCATCTACCTCCACTCATCTACCTCCACTCATACCAAGAAGATTGAACCAGACAGGACCCGAGGCCATTATCGGATACATTGCTTTGGTTTACAGGCATGTCTCCTCAAAAGCCTGCATTCCAATACCAGCAGAGGGGATTTCCTGAGGCACCCATCAGAACAAATCTCGTCTCCACAAGGAAACTTGTGTATGGGAGCTAAGCCAAAGCTTAGGAGAATACTTCAGGGTCCCGGTGCCACCTCCCCATTCCAAGGCCCTCATGGACACAAACACACGTTAGGACCCATCCTCTGGAAAGTGCATTTCAACTCAGCCTCCCCGGTTGCTCCCGCAGATCCATTACATCTAAACTGTATTGTTGCTAGGAGACAATTGGAAGGCGAGGCGGACATCCCAGGCATCCATCCTGGAACGGTGCTTTGGAGTCATTCCATATGGGATGTCCTGGAGCTGTCCAACAGGTCTCAATTGTCCCGCAGAAGGAATCCTTGAAGGGGGCATCCCACATCTCCCAACGTGGAAAACCTCCATGGCCTCGAGATTCCGCTCCCTTCATGAAGGGGCCGTCATGCACAGAAACTCCAACCTGAGCCAACGTCGGATCCTCGCCCTGACTTCAGATGCAGGAGATATTGGTTCAGATCTGCAGGGGGTACCTGCCGTGCCCTCACCCTGAATCCGAAGTCTAGCTTGTGTTCTCAGACTTCCGTCCTCACTCTCCTGGCCCCGAAGCCCTCAAGTTTGGCAATTCCGGACCGACAATGAAGCACTCTGCCTGCCCTCTAGAAAAAATATATTGCCTAATGAGCAGCCCAGGCAGCTTAAATGAGGATAAACCTACACGGCACTCGAATGTACCCAAATATATAGTCTAACCTGGGCACTAATGCACTGTCTGACACAACCTGAGCCCGGACCTGCTGACCAACACCCAGACAGCTGACCGCACGCTGAGCACATCAGACCCGCCATGGCCTTAGGTCATCATCTCTTCCCTTCCTCAGTTTTCAGGCTTCAGAACCTAGACCTTATCTCCAATCACTGCCCACGGGTGACTGTGATGCAGAAATCAGAACTCTTCCTGACCCATGGCAAGAAACCTTGTGGTTGGCATGTTGTCCAACGTTCAGTGTAGGAGAAACCAGCATTCACCCTGAGGCCCCGCCCATTTTGAGTGCGTCGAGAGCATATACACGCATTGGAACCTCAGCGTGAGTCCTGTCCTCTAGTAAGTCCTCTCAGTGGCTCGACCATTGGATGTCATAATGGGCTTGACATGTCCCTAGTCCCCAATTTTTAACCAGATTTCTGGTTGTCCAGTCGCCCCACCCCAGGGCTCTACTCTGGAATCCCTCATTTGGTGGGACATCTGAGGTTGAAAAACAAAATGAAACAAATCGACAACAACAAAAAAACGGACTTCTTCCATCCCCAGAATGACCCCAAACTCTTTGGACGGGACCGAACCCCCAGAGAGTAAGACTCGTCCATTTCCCATGAAGTCACCCGGCAATTTCACGACCATGAGTGACACGATATCCAGAGACAAAAACTTGAGCAAGAGCCTCACACTCGCTCTTTTTTCATATCCCGAAGTGTTCTCCTCATGGTCTGTAGATCAGTCCTGCCATACCTATGACCCAAAACATAAGCCGAGTTTGTGTTTTCAGACAACTGTCCAAAAAGCTCTGGCCTACACACCCTACAGGCTCAGGGCCCTGGAGCCAAACCTGAGGACTGTACTTGCCCTCACCAAGGGAAATGTATGTGCCCATTCCAATGGCCACAACCCTACTAATAGGATAACCTCCAAAGTCCCTGAGGCCATCCCAATAGTTGTGGCTTCCCAGGACAAACAGGGGCAATCTGAGCCCATCTGAGCACCTACCTGCACTCAGACCCGTAGACTGATGTCCCCAGAGGTAAAAAGGAACGAACAGGCCCCTAGGCACTAATCGGATCCATTGCTTTGGTTTCCAGGCATCTCTCCTCAGAGGCCTGGATTTCAATACCAGCATATGGCTGTTTCTTGACTCACCCATCAGAACAAATCTCATCTACACATGGGAAACATGCACGTTGGAGCTGTGTCAAAGCCTCTGTTTAGGAGAACCCTTCAGGGCCCCAGGGCCACCGCTTCATTCCAAGGTCTCCATAGACACAAAAACATATTAGGACACATCCACAGGAGAGTCCATTTCAACGCAGCCTCCTCGGTTGCCCCCCACATCCAGCAGATCTCACCTGTCTTGTTGCTTGGAGACCATTGGAATGCGAGGTGGGCTACCCAGCCATCCATCCTTAGAACCCTGCTCGGAATCGTTGGCCTGGAGCCAACCAACAGGTCTCAATTGTCCTGCAGAAGAATCTTTGCAGTTTGGAGCTTCTCACAACTCCCATCGTGGGAAAACCCCCATGTCCTCGTGATCCAACCCCCTTCAAGAAAGGGCCATCAGGGCAGAAAGTCCAACCTGAGCGATCGTCTGATCCTTGCCCTGACTTCAGATGCACGAGATCTCGATTGAGGTCTGTAGATTGTGCCTGCCATATCCTCACCCAGAAACCTAGGCCTAGCTTGGGTTCTCAGACTCCGTCCTCAGACTTCTGGCCCACAAGCCCTCCAGTTGGGCAATCCAGAACTACAATGCTGCACTCTGCCTGCCCTACAGAAGTCAAACATTGCCCTCAGGGCTACCCCGAAACCGCAAATGAGGATGAACCTGCACGCCATTCGGCTGTACCCCAAACATATAGGCTGACCTGGGCACTATTTCCCCTTCTGACCCAGCCTGAGCCTGGACCTCCTGGTCCCACCGAGACAGCTGGCCGCACACTGAGCACATCGGACCCGCCATGGCCTTAGGTCGTCATCTCTTCCCAACTGCGGTTTTCAGGCTCCAGAACCTAGACCTTATCTCCAACCACTGCCCAGGGTTGAAAATGATGCAGAAATCAGAACTCTTTCCCCATGGCAAGAAACCTTGTGGTTGGCATGTTGTCCAACGTTCAGTGTAGTTGAAACAAGCGTGGCCCATGAGGCCCAGCCCATGCTTGCAGGCCACATTGGTCACAAACACACATTGTGACCCTCAGCCTGAGCCCAGTCCTCAGGTAAGGCATCTCAGGGCCTATATGAAGAGACAGCATATTGGGCTTGCCATGCCCCTAGGCCCCAATTTTTAACCATAGTTCGGGTTGTCCCTTCACTCTTCCCCAGGGCTCCTCTTTGGAATTCCTCTTTTGGTGGGACACCTGAGGTAACAAACCTGAAAGGAGTCCTCCCATCCCACAGATTGACGAAAAGCAATTGGGATTGGGCCAAATCCACAGACCGGAAGCTTCGTCCATGGCCCATGAGACCTCCCCAACATTCCACGGCCATCGCTGAAACAAAATCCAGAGACAAAAGCCTGAGCAAGCTCCTCAGACTCGCTCATTCTTCATATCCTGAAGAGTTCTTCTCATGGTTTGTAGATCGGGCGTGCCATACCTACGTCCCCAAACTTAAGCTGAGTTTGTGTTTTCAGTCTTCTGTCCTCAAAGTCCTGGGCTACACTCCCTCCAGGCTGGGGCCCCTGGAGCCACACATTAGGACTGCCCCCACCCAATCCATGGGAATTCTGCCCATTCCATTGTCAAAAATCGTACAAATTAGGAGAACCCTCCAAAGTCCCTGAGGCCATCCCAATAGTGTAGGTCGCCCGGGACAAAAAAGGGCGGTTGATACCGGCTGAGCATCTACCTCCACTCATCTATCTCCACTCATACCAAGAAGATTGAACCAGACAGGACCCGAGGCCATTTTCGGATCCATTGCTATGGTTTACAGGCATGTCTCCTCAAAAGCCTGGATTCCAATACCAGCAGAGGGGATTTCCTGAGGCACTCATCAGAACAAATCTCGTCTCCACAAGAAACTTGTGCATGGTAGCTAAGCCAAAGCTTAGGAGAATACTTCAGGGTCCCGGTGCCACCTCCCCATTCCAAGGCCCTCATGGACACAAACACACGTTAGGACCCATCCTCTGGAAAGTGCATTTCAACTCAGCCACCCCGGTTGCTCCCGCAGATCCATTAGAACTAAACTGTCTTGTTGCTAGGAGACAATTGGAAGGCGAGGCGGACTTCCCAGGCATCCATCCTCGAACGGTGCTCTGGAGTCATTCCATATGGGATGTCCTGGAGCTGTCCAACAGGTCTCAATTGTCCCGCAGAAGGAATCCTTGAAGGGGGCATCCCACATCTCCCAACGTGGAAAACCTCCATGGCCTCGAGATTCCGCTCCCTTCATGAAGGGGCCGTCATGCACAGAAACTCCAACCTGAGCCAACGTCGGATCCTCGCCCTGACTTCCGATGCATGAGATATTGGTTCAGATCTGCAGGGGGTACCTGCCGTGCCCTCACCCTGAATCCGAAGTCTAGCTTGTGTTCTCAGACTTCCGTCCTCACTCTCCTGGCCCCGAAGCCCTCAAGTTTGGCAATTCCGGACCGACAATGAAGCACTCTGCCTGCCCTCTATAAAAAATATATTTCCTAATGAGCAGCCCAGGCAGCTTAAATGAGGATAAACCTACACGGCACTCGAATGTACCCAAATTATATAGTCTAACCTGGGCACTAATGCACTGTCTGACACAACCTGAGCCCGGACCTGCTGACCAACACCCAGACAGCTGACCGCACGCTGAGCACATCAGACCCGCCATGGCCTTAGGTCATCATCTCTTCCCTTCCTCAGTTTTCAGGCTTCAGAACCTAGACCTTATCTCCAATCACTGCCCACGGGTGACTGTGATGCAAAAATCAGAACTCTTCCTGACCCATGGCAAGAAACCTTGTGGTTGGCATGTTGTCCAACGTTCAGTGTAGGAGAAACCAGCATTCACCCTGAGGCCCCGCCCATTTTGAGTGCGACGAGAGCATATACACGCATTGTGACCTCAGCGTGAGTCCTGTCCTCTAGTAAGTCCTCTCAGTGGCTGGACCATTGGATGTCATAATGGGCTTGACATGTCCCTAGTCCCCAATTTTTAACCAGATTTCTGGTTGTCCAGTCGCCCCACCCCAGGGCTCTACTCTGGAATCCCTCATTTGGTGGGACATCTGAGGTTGAAAAACAAAATGAAACAAATCGACAACAACAAAAAAACGGACTTCTTCCATCCCCAGAATGACCCCAAACTCTTTGGACGAGATCGAACCCCCAGAGAGTAAGACTCGTCCATTTCCCATGAAGTCACCCGGCAATTTCACGACCATGAGTGACACGATATCCAGAGAGAAAAACTTGAGCAAGAGCCTCACACTCGCTCTTTTTTCATATCCCGAAGTGTTGTCCTCATGGTCTGTAGATCAGTCCTGCCATACCTATGACCCAAAACATAAGCCGAGTTTGTGTTTTCAGACAACTGTCCAAACAGCTCTGGCCTACACACCCTACAGGCTCAGGGCCCTGTGTGGGGAGCCATGCAGCAGAAACAAGGAGTCACGTACTAAGCGAGGCCTGAGGAGTGAGGGATGTGACCGATTGACCCTAGGAATGCAAGGAGTCCGGTACCAAGCAGAGCCTAGGAGTAAAGGCTATAGATTAACTTAAGGAATGTGAGTGCTTTCACGGGTGACGTTTGATGGATACCAGGAGTCCTGGGAGAGGCACATGATCTGGGGAGCCATGGAAACCTATGGAGTCACATAGGTGCTCACGAGCGCGCCGTATGCACACAGATAATGTCATAGGTAGCCCTTCTGATTGGTAGTTATGTTAGCCGTGGTGTACTCTTATTGGATATAGTTTGTACTCGGTGGGTATATACTGGGGGTCTTAGACTAGTGCCGAGGTCCCGGCGTGATTATCAATAAAGAAGCTTGCCACTCACCTCGTCTGCGGGTCGTTCTTGCGGGCCGAGAGCGACATCTGGTGCCGAAGACCCGGGACCCGAGACGCCGGACGCAGAACGAGGATTGAGGTAAGAGCAACGATAAGGAAAGTGTGCACCCATTTCTGTCTTTGGACAGGGAAAGCTCCCCGGGGACGATTATAAATTAAGCTACTTAGGCTCCGCGGGGACTATAGTAACGAAAGATTTCCAGGATGGGAAACGAGCTTGCTAGGTATAGGATGGAGGGTCCTTTAAGAGATATCCTCAAAGCAAACGGCACTCCTTTGAAGTCAAAGACAGCTCGCGCCTTCTTGAAAGAGGCAGGGGAGATTGCCCCTTGGTTTATAGAGGAGGGACTTCTGAATGTGCCTCAGTGGGAACATCTGGGGGAGGATCTGAGGCAAAGCCCCACCGTTACTGCCGGAACTCTTGCTGTGTGGGCCCTTGTGAAAGTATGTTTGCAGTCATCTCGGGAGCGACTAAAACAGGTAGTGCAGCAAGGAGGGGAGATTTTAGAACAGTTAAAGGAAGAGTCGCACAAGGGGTCCTCCCGGGGTTCTGATGCTGACAGTGAAAGTTCGGAGGAGCTCTCAGACGAAATAACCCAAAATTTAAAAAAGGGTAAGGAGAAAAAGAATCCAGAGGCTCTAGGCTCACCCACAGGGGCAAAGCCTATAGCTGTAACGCAGTCGGTAGCAAAAGCAGACCATGCGCCGACTCCTCATTCCAGCCCCACAGCGCCACCTTATGAGTGGCCCCCACCATATCGGTCAGGCTGTGCGAAAGTCTGCCATTGTTCAGACTGCACCGCGGCGAACTGGAGAGAGGTCTTAGGCCCGGGAAAAGGGTTTTTCCCAGTACTAGAAGATCAAAATCAGCAGAGGTATCACCAGCCACTAGATTTTAAACTGGTGAAACAACTCAAGGAAGCAGTTAGTGCTTATGGACCTCAGGCAGCTTTTACAGTATCTCTTGTGGAATCGTTAGGGGCACTTTTTCTTGTCCCCGAGGATTGGACCAATTTGGCTAGAGCAGTTTTGAGCGGAGGGCAATATCTGGAATGGAAAATTCAAAATCAGGATAACTGCCAGGATACAGCGCGGAGAAATGCAGCTGCTGGAAATCCCCAGTGGAATTTAGAAATGTTAACAGGTACCGGACCATATCTCGGAGCTCAAGCACAGGCCACCTACCCCCCTGCCGTATATCAGCAGGTCGCCACAGCGGCTGTTAAGGCTTGGAAGACTTTAAGGGGTGCAGGTGATTTGCAAGGGCAACTGTCTAGAGTAGTACAGGGGCCAAATGAGCCCTATGCTGATTTTGTGGACAGGCTCATGCAGACCGCGGGCAGAATGTTCGGAGATGCTGACTCTGCGATGCCTTTAATTAAACAATTAGCGTATGAAAATGCTAATAAATGGTGCCGAGAGGCCATCAGACCATGGAAGGCTAAGGATCTTTCTGCCTATATTAAGGTGTGCAGAGACATCACAGGGCCCGTGATTCAGGGGCAGGTTATGGCTGCGGCCTTCGCTCAGGCTATGCAGGGAGTCCACCCTCGGAAATGTTTCCAGTGTGGACAAGAAGGCCACATGAAAAGAGACTGCCCCCAGAGAGGAGCTCAATTTGGAAAGGCCTCCTCGACTAAGCCGGCGGGGATTAAACCTCAGCTTTGCCCACGGTGTAGAAAAGGAAACCATTGGGCACATGAATGCCGTTCCGTGGCAGACATTGAGGGGAACACTTTGCCTCCTAACAATTGGGGGAATTCAAAAAACGGGAGGCAGGGCCCCAGCCCCCGGGGCCCGAATCAAATGTACGGGGTGGCAATGTCCCTACCTACCAAGCCGCGATGGGTTTTCCCACCCTCCGATCAGGGGAGTCAGTCCGCACAGGACCTAGGAGAGCCACAACAGGCTCCGCCGGACTTGACGTCTGTGCCACCACCCGAATGGTCTTAACACCTGAAATGGGGGTGCAGGCTGTGCCATCTGACCTACGCGGAGGGCCTCCAAGAGGAACGGTGGGACTCCTTCTTGGAAGAAGTTCTTGCACTTTACGAGGGCTTCAGGTCCATCCGGGAGTTATTGATCCTGATTTTGAAGGGGAAGTTAAAATTTTGATTTCATCTCCTAGGGGCATTAATGTTATAAATCCAGGGGACCGGATCACACAGCTCTTAATTTTGCCTAGTAATCATGAAAAATATCCCTCTACAGGCCAGACTAGAAAAGGTGGCCTGGGATCCACAGGATCTTCCCTCGCATGCCTTACTATGAGCATGAAAGAGAGACCTATGCTTAAATTAAAGATTAGGGGTAAACTATTCTGGGGGCTCCTAGATACAGGAGCAGACAAAAGCATTATAAATTGTCTAGATTGGCCTAAAGCCTGGGCTCTAGTTAAAGCCAGCCAGACCCTCCGAGGACTAGGGATAGCTACCAGTCCTGATATTAGTGCTGCATCTTTGGACTGGGAGGATGAGGAAGGACATAAAGGCATTTTCCAACCATATGTCTGTTCCACCCCTGTTTCTCTGTGGGGACGCGATGTGCTGGAGCAGATGGATATTAGACTTACTACTGAAAAACTGTATAGTGAGGCCTCCCAAACCATAATGAGAAACATGGGACATAAGCCTGGCCAGGGCCTTGGAGCCAAGGGCCAGGGAGACCCCGTTCCCCCTTCCATGGGAGGTCAGGTTTTTTCCTAGCGGCCACTGAGGCAATTCGCATAACTTGGAAAACACAAGAGCCGCGCTGGGTGCCTCAGTGGCCTTTAACAAAAGATAAATTACAAGCGGCAAAAGAGCTAGTCCAAGAACAACTCAAAGCAGGACATATTCAAGAATCCACGTCCCCGTGGAATACACCCATATTTGTAATAAGAAAGAAATCAGGCAACTGGCGATTGCTACATGACCTGCGACAGATTAATGATCAAATGCAGGTCATGGGGCCCATTCAGTTGGGACTTCCAGTTGTGAAGGCACTGCCAAAAAACTGGCCCTCTATTGTAATTGACATCAAGGACTGTTTCTTTTCCATTCCACTACACCCTGCAGATACAGAGCGCTTTGCATTTACTCTGCCATCAATTAATCATGCTGAGCCAGATCAAAGGTATGAATGGAAAGTACTCCCTCAGGGGATGGCCAATAGCCCCACCTTGTGTCAGTTGTATGTAAGTCGAGCACTAGAGCCTTTCCGGAAAGCATTTCCAGACTTGCTTTGTTATCATTATATGGATGATATCTTGATTTGTGGGCCAAATGAGAGATCTCTTCCTTCAGCTCTAACCTTCCTACAGAAACAGTTAGCAAAGTGGGGACTAACTATATCTCCTGAAAAGATCCAAGCAGGAGACCTACAAAATTACCTTGGTATGCAGCTCTCTAAAACGTCAGTAAAGCCTCAATTGATTCAAATCCGTAGAGATCACCTGCATACACTGAATGATTTCCAAAAACTTTTAGGGGACATTAACTGGATTCGACCATACATAAAAATTACTACTGCAGAGCTGAAACCTTTGTTCGATATTCTGCCTGGGGACCCTGCATTGGACTCCCCAAGAGTACTCACTCCAGCTGCTATTAAATCATTACAGTTAGTTGAAAGCAGACTAGCTTTAACAGCAGCAGATAGATGTGACCCGGAAAAGCCTATAAGTGTCATAATTATCCCATCCCCTGGATCACCCACGGGGGCCTTATGGCAAGGAGGACCCCTACTATGGATTTATCTACCCCATAATCTTAGCCGCGTCATCACCCCGTATGCTACGGCTGTAGCTACAGTGGCAAATAAAGCCTTTAAAGCCAGCATACAGGTCCTCGGGAAACTGCCCGATGTTTGTATAATCCCTTATGATAAAACCCAAATAAGCATTTTAACGCATGAAAATGACGATTGGGCCATTCTAACAGTTGCTTATCCTGTTACGTTTGATAATCATTATCCCTCACACCCTCTCATTGAGTTTTATAAGAATACACCCCTTATTTGGCCTAAATCCTGTCGATTGGAGCCATTAATCGGGGCCCTCACAGTATTTACAGATGGCAGTAAATTAGGAACTGGCGCCTATGTGGTAGAAGGAAAAATAATTCCTGTTGTTGTGCCCTCGACTTCAGCTCAGAGAACAGAATTGTTGGTGATTATGTGTGTTTTACAAAGGTTTCTAAATCAACCTATTAATATTATCTCAGATAGCAAATATGCAGTTGCAGCCACCAGGTCTATCGAAACTGCTATTATCTCAGCCAGCCAGTCAGAAATTTCCTCCCTGCTGGCTGAATTGCAACACCTTATACTCTCCCGTGGTGCCCCTTTTTATATTGGACATCTTAGAGCACACTCAGACCTTCCAGGACCTATGGCTGAGGGAAACCGAATGGCTGATGCAGCTGCGCGCTTTTATGTTTGCAGTGCTCTAGAAGATGCTAAGAGATATCATGATAAATGGCATGTGAATGCCCAAACATTAAAGGCACGCTTTCACATCTCCAGAGCTGATGCACGAGATATCGTAAAGTCTTGTGGCAATTGTGTGGTGCACTTGCCCATGCCCTCCTTAGGGGTAAACCCTAAAGGGCTATTGCCTAACCATTTGTGGCAAATGGATGTAACACATGTACCTTCCTTTGGGCAACAAAAATACGTTCATGTGAGTGTGGATACTTGCTCAGGGGTCGTTAGTGCAACCCCCCTGCGAGGAGAAAATGTTAAAAACGTGATATCTCATTGCCTGCGCAGCTTTGCCTGCTGGGGAGTACCTAAACAGTTAAAAACAGGCAATGCTCCTGCTTATACTTCTAAAAGCTTTTCAAACTTTCTAGCCTGTTATAATATTCACCATGTTACAGGCATTCCTTATAACCCTCGAGGCCAGGGCGTCATAGAGCGCACCCACCTGACCTTTAAGACTACCTTGCAAAAAATACAAAAAGGGGGAATAGGAGAGGAGTATCACACGCCTACAGACCTTACCAACTTGACCACTTTTATTTTAAATTTTCTTACGCTTGACAAGGATGGCGTTTCAGCCGCGGAGCGCCATTGGGGCCAACAGAAAACGCAGCAATCTATGGTGAAGTGGAAGGATGTCCTTACTGGTTCGTGGAAGGGCCCTGACCCGGTGCTCCGGTGGCACCGAGGTTCCCTTTGTGTTTTTCCACAGGATGCGCCCACTCCACTCTGGGTACCGGAACGTCTCACCAGGCTGGTGGCCGTGGAACCTGTGGAAGATGCTGCTACTGCGGATGACAGTGACGACAACCGTCCTGCAGCCTGTCCCCATGAAAGCGCAGACAATGCAACTGTGGCCGAGACAAGAGACTGCCCAGCTTCAGGCTCCTCTTCGAATGGCTCAGCATAGAATGCATTTCTCTCACCTGGACTCATGTCTATTACTAACGCTCATTCTTACACAGATATTGGCGGCCCAGGGTGCATTGTATTGGGCGTATGTCCCTGACCCACCCCTGTTGCAGCCTGTGGGATGGGATATGAGTTCTATTCCTGTATATGTTAACGACACTGTTTTGTTGGGCCTTCCCTCCTCTGTTCATCTCCAGCCACAACAAGCTGCCATATCCTACAAGGGTTATTCTGATGTTTATCCTATATGTTTTACTATGAAACGCAAAATGTCATATTGTTTACGTGTAGCCCCACGATCTAGTTATGGTGACGTCATGATAGTCGGCCCTAACGCCACCTATGGCACCAGAGTGTCGTCTGGTGTTGCCCCACAAGACATTCCACGTTGCGCAGCTAACTTAAGTATAGCCATGGGGATCGGGGTGCCCTGGAGGCTTTGTATAGGACGAGAGGCTACTAAGTACCCGTTAAAAGATGGTTTCAAGATATGGGACTGGGGGCCTATAACGCCGCCGGAATGCCCTGAATGTCGCCCTAAGATACCCCCAATTCTCGCTCCCAGGCGTGGATATCCAGTGCAAACTGAGATTTGGAAACTCATTGCTGCTTTTGGAGGCGCGCTTCGCTATGTCTTACAAACTAGTGATGCGGAGACTATATTTGGTTATCAATATATTGGGCAGGATTTCAGACACCCTCAAGCCTGTGTGCCTCATCCCTTTATGCTAATTGTGGGAAATCTTACTGTGAAAAAAGAAAAGGCTACTTATTATCTTTCCTGCTATAACTGTACTCTAACCAATTGTGTTCAAGGTATATCTCCAAATGATAGTGTATTAGTGGTCAAACAGCCTCCATTTATTATGATCCCAGTCAATGTCTCTAAATCTTGGTACTCTAATCCTGGCTTGGAGTTATGGAAGCGTGTACATTCTGCCCTGAGTCGACCTAGGCGGGAGCTAGGGCTGTTGGTGCTTGGAATAGCCTCATTAATAACCTTAATTGCTACAGCTGTAACAGCATCTGTATCCTTAGCTCAAACGGTATACACTGCAGATACGATGGATCAGCTTGCGCACAATACCTCACTAGCAATGGGGACTCAGGAAAACATAGATAAAAGGATTGAAACCAGACTAAATGCCCTCTACGATGCTGTGAGGTTCTTAGGGGAGGAAATTCAGAGTTTGAAGTTGCGTACCAGAATTCAGTGTCACAGTGATTATCACTGGATTTGTGTGACTCCTAAAAGGTATAACATTTCTGAGACTTCCTGGGATCGCGTGCAGCGCCATCTTGAGGGGGTATGGTCGAATTCTAATCTATCCCTTGACCTGTTACAATTGCATCAAGAGATTTTGGATATAGGGGAAGCTCCAAGTGCTAAACTGACTGTGGCACAACTTGCTGAAAACTTTGTAAATTCCTTGTTCTCTCACTTCCCTTCCCTGACGCATGTATGGTATGTTATAGGAACTATTATAGGCGTATTAGCAATAATCGTTATTCTTATGTGCCTTTTGCCCTGTGCAGCTAAGTTTATGCTTGTGGAAATTTACAAACTAAGAGCTGTCGTACGTAATCAACAACGGGCCACTCGTGGCAAACTCAAAGAACGGCCTTAGTTGTCACCTAGATGCCTTTTGACCCTGGTATTAGTAATAAGAACTTTATAGTACTCCTCCTCAGGCTAGACAAACAAACAAGCCTAATGAGTGTGACTCAAATGTTCTTAAAGCTGTAGCTGCTGATTATCATGGCAGACATGGCCATGGTGGCTCTGGAGGCTAGCACCTCCCCCCAGATATGGCTTAGCATGCTGGATCGGTAGTCAAAGACGGGTAAGACTGATCCCTCACCATAGCAACCTAAGACAGGGGCTCCTCGGCTAGGGGGAGTACCCGATGACGGGTAAGCATGTGTGCTGAGGATTGGCAACCTAAGACAGGCACGATCCCTGCCATATAAAAATACAAAAAGGGGGAGCTGTGGGGAGCCATGCAGCAGAAACAAGGAGTCACGTACTAAGCGAGGCCTGAGGAGTGAGGGATGTGACCGATTGACCCTAGGAATGCAAGGAGTCCGGTACCAAGCAGAGCCTAGGAGTAAAGGCTATAGATTAACTTAAGGAATGTGAGTGCTTTCACGGGTGACGTTTGATGGATACCAGGAGTCCTGGGAGAGGCACATGATCTGGGGAGCCATGGAAACCTATGGAGTCACATAGGTGCTCACGAGCGCGCCGTATGCACACAGATAATGTCATAGGTAGCCCTTCTGATTGGTAGTTATGTTAGCCGTGGTGTACTCTTATTGGATATAGTTTGTACTCGATGGGTATATACTGGGGGTCTTAGACTAGTGCCGAGGTCCCGGCGTGATTATCAATAAAGAAGCTTGCCACTCACCTCGTCTGCGGGTCGTTCTTGCGGGCCGAGAGCGACAGCCCTGGAGCCAAACCTGAGGACTGTACTTGCCCTCACCAAGGGAATTGTATGTGCCCATTCCAATGGCCACAACCCTACTAATAGGATAACCTCCAAAGTCCCTGAGGCCATCCCAATAGTTGTGGCTTCCCAGGACAAACAGGGGCAATCTGAGCCCATCTGAGCACCTACCTGCACTCAGACCCGTAGACTGATGTCCCCAGAGGTAAAAAGGAACGAACAGGCCCCTAGGCACTAATCGGATCCATTGCTTTGGTTTCCAGGCATCTCTCCTCAGAGGCCTGGATTTTAATACCAGCATATGGCTGTTTCTTGACTCACCCATCAGAACAAATCTCATCTACACATGGGAAACATGCACGTTGGAGCTGTGTCAAAGCCTCTGTTTAGGAGAACCCTTCAGGGCACCAGGTCCACTGCTTCATTCCAAGGTCTCCATAGACACAAAAACATTTAGGACACATCCACAGGAGAGTCCATTTCAACGCAGCCTCCTCGGTTGCCCCCCACATCCAGCAGATCTAACCTGCCTTGTTGCTTGGAGACCATTGGAATGCGAGGTGGGCTACCCAGCCATCCATCCTTAGAACCCTTTTCGGAATCGTTGGCCTGGAGCCAACCAACAGGTCTCAATTGTCCTGCAGAAGAATCTTTGCAGTTTGGAGCTTCTCACAACTCCCATCGTGGGAAAACCCCCATGTCCTCGTGATCCAACCCCCTTCAAGAAAGGGCCATCAGCGCAGAAAGTCCAACCTGAGCGATCGTCTGATCCTTGCCCTGACTTCAGATGCACGAGATCTCTATTGAGGTCTGTAGATTGTGCCTGCCATATCCTCACCCAGAAACCTAGGCCTAGCTTGGGTTCTCAGACTCCGTCCTCAGACTACTGGCCCACAAGCCCTCCAGTTGGGCAATCCAGAACTACAATGCCGCACTCTGCCTGCCCTACAGAAGTAAAACATTGCCCTCAGGGCTACCCCGAAACCGCAAATGAGGATCAACCTGCACGCCATTCGGCTGTACCCCAAACATATAGGCTGACCTGGGCACTATTTCCCCTTCTGACCCAGCCTGAGCCTGGACCTCCTGGTCCCACCCAGACAGCTGGCCGCACACTGAGCACATCGGACCCGCCATGGCCTTAGGTCGTCATCTCTTCCCAACTGCGGTTTTCAGGCTCCAGAACCTAGACCATATCACCAACCACTGCCCAGTTTGAAAATGATGCAGAAATCAGAACTCTTTCCCCATGGCAAGAAACCTTGTGCTTGGCATGTTGTCCAACGTTCAGTGTAGTTGAAACAAGCGTGGCCCATGAGGCCCAGCCCATGCTTGCGGCCACATTGGTCACAAACACACATTGTGACCCTCAGCCTGAGCCCAGTCCTCAGGTAAGGCCTCTCAGGGCCTATATGAAGAGACAGCATATTGGGCTTGCCATGCCCCCAGGGCCCAATTTTTAACCATAGTTCGGGTTGTCCCTTCACTCTTCCCCAGGGCTCTGCTTTGGAATTCCTCTTTTGGTGGGACACATGAGGTAACAAACCTGAAAGGAGTCCTCCCATCCCACAGATTGACGAAAAACAATTGGGATCGGGCCAAATCCACAGAGAGGAAGATTCGTCCATGGCCCATGAGACCTCCCCAACATTCCACGGCCATCGCTGAAAGAAAAGTCAGAGACAAAAGCCTGAGCAAGCGCCTCAGACTCGCTCATTCTTCATATCCTGAAGAGTTCTTCTCATGGTTTGTAGATCGGGCGTGCCATACCTACGTCCCCAAACTTAAGCTGAGTTTGTGTTTTCAGTCTTCTGTCCTCAAAGTCCTGGGCCACACTCCCTCCAGGCTGGGGCCCCTGGAGCCACACATTAGGACTGCCCCCACCCAATCCATGGGAATTCTGCCCATTCCATTGTCAAAAATCGTACAAATTAGGAGAACCCTCCAAAGTCCCTGTGGCCATCCCAATAGAGTAGGTCGCCCGGGACAAAAAATGGCGGTTGATATCGGCTGAGCATCTACCTCCACTCATTTACCTCCACTCATACCAAGAAGATTGAACCAGACAGGACCCGAGGCCATTATCGGATCCATTGCTTTGGTTTACAGGCATGTCTCCTCAAAAGCCTGGATTCCAATACCAGCAGAGGGGATTTCCTGAGGCACCCATCAGAACAAATCTCGTCTCCACAAGGAAACTTGTGCATGGGAGCTATGCCAAAGCTTAGGAGAATACTTCAGGGTCCCGGTGCCACCTCCCCATTCCAAGGCCCTCATGGACACAAACACACGTTAGGACCCATCCTCTGGAAAGTGCATTTCAACTCAGCCACCCCGGTTGCTCCCGCAGATCCATTAGATCTAAACTGTCTTGTTGCTAGGAGACAATTGGAAGGCGAGGCGGACGTCCCAGGCATCCATCCTGGAACGGTGCTCTGGAGTCATTCCATATGGGATGTCCTGGAGCTGTCCAACAGGTCTCAATTGTCCCGCAGAAGGAATCCTTGAAGGGGGCATCCCACATCTCCCAACGTGGAAAACCTCCATGGCCACTACATTCCGCTCCCTTCATGAAGGGGCCGTCATGCACAGAAACTCCAACCTGAGCCAACGTGGGATCCTCGCCCTGACTTCAGATGCATGAGATATTTGTTCAGATCTGCAGGGGGTACCTGCCGTGCCCTCATTCTGAATCCGAAGTCTAGCTTGTGTTCTCAGACTTCCGTCCTCACTCTACTGGCCCCAAAGCCCACAAGTTTGGCAATTCCGTACCGACAATGAAGCACTCTGACTGCCCTCTAGAAAAAATATATTGCCTAATGAGCAGCCCAGGCAGCTTAAATGAGGATAAACCTACACGGCACTCGAATGTACCCAAATTATATAGTCTAACCTGGGCACTAATGCACTGTCTGACATAACCTGAGCCCGGACCTGCTGACCAACACCCAGACAGCTGACCGCACGCTGAGCACATCAGACCCGCCATGGCCTTAGGTCATCATCTCTTCCCTACCTCAGTTTTCAGGCTTCAGAACCTAGACCTTATCTCCAATCACTGCCCATGGGTGACTGTGATGCAGAAATCAGAACTCTTCCTGACCCATGGCAAGAAACCTTGTGGTTGGCATGTTGTCCAACGTTCAGTGTAGGAGAAACCAGCATTCACCCTGAGGCCCCGCCCACTCTTGAGTGCGAGGAGAGCATAAACACGCATTGTGACCTCAGCGTGAGTCCTGTCCTCTAGTAAGTCCTCTCAGTGGCTGGACCATTAGATGTCATAATGGGCTTGACATGTCCCTAGTCCCCAAATTTTAACCAGATTTCTGGTTGTCCAGTCGCCCCAACCCAGGGCTCTACTCTGGAATCCCTCATTTGGTGGGACCTCTGAGGTTGAAAAACATAATGAAACAAATCGACAACAACAAAAAAACGGGCCTCTTCCATACCCAGAATGTCCCCAAACTCTTTGGACGGGACCGAACCCCCAGAGAGTAAGACTCGTCCATTTCCCATGAAGTCACCCGGCAATTTCACGACCATGAGTGACACGATATCCAGAGACAAAAACTTGAGCAAGAGCCTCACACTCGCCCTTTTTTCATATCCCGAAGTGTTCTCCTCATGGTCTGTAGATCAGTCCTGCCATACCTATCACCCAAAACATAAGCCGAGTTTGTGTTTTCAGACAACTGTTCAAACAGCTCTGGCCTACACACCCTACAGGCTCAGGGCCCTGGAGCCAAACCTGAGGACTGTACTTGCCCTCTCCAAGGGAATTGTATGTGCCCATTCCAATGGCCACAACCCTACTAGTAGGATAACCTCAAAGTCCCTGAGGCCATCCCAATAGTTGTGGCTTCCCAGGACAAACAGGGGCAATCTGAGCCCATCTGAGCACCTACCTGCACTCAGACCCGTAGACTGATGTCCCCAGAGGTAAAAAGGAACGAACAGGCCCCTTAGGCACTAATCGGATCCATTGCTTTGTTTTCCAGGCATCTCTCCTCAGAGGCCTGGATTTCAATACCAGCATATGGCTGTTTCTTGACTCACCCATCAGAACAAATCTCATCTACACATGGGAAACATGCAAGTTGGAGCTGTGTCAAAGCCTCTTTTTAGGAGAACCCTTCAGGGCCCCAGGGCCACCGCTTCATTCCAAGGTCTCCATAGACACAAAAACATATTAGGACACATCCACAGGAGAGTCCATTTCAACTCAGCCTCCTCGGTAGCCCCCCACATCCAGCAGATCTAACCTGTCTTGTTGCTTGGAGATAATTGGAATGCGAGGTGGGCTACCCAGCCATCCATCCTTAGAACCCTGCTCGGAATCGTTGGCCTGGAGCCAACCAACAGGTCTCAATTGTCCTGCAGAAGAATCTTTGCAGTTTGGAGCTTCTCACAACTCCCATCGTGGGAAAACGCCCATGTCCTCGTGATCCAAACCCCTTCAAGAAAGGGCCATCAGGGCAGAAAGTCCAACCTGAGCGATCGTCTGATCCTTGCCCTGACTTCAGATGCACGAGATCTCTATTGAGGTCTGGAGATTGTGCCTGCCATATCCTCACCCAGAAACCTAGGCCTAGCTTGGGTTCTCAGACTCCGTCCTCAGACTACTGGCCCACAAGCCCTCCAGTTTGGCAATCCAGAACTACAATGCCGCACTCTGCCTGCCCTACAGAAGTAAAACATTGGCCTCAGGGCTACCCCGAAACCCCAAATGAGGATCAACCTGCACGCCATTCGGCTGTACCCCAAACATATAGGCTGACCTGGGCACTATTTCCCCTTCTGACCCAGCCTGAGCCTCGACCTCCTGGTCCCACCCAGACAGCTGGCCGCACACTGAGCACATCGGACCCGCCATGGCCTTAGGTCGTCATCTCTTCCCAACTGCGGTTTTCAGGCTCCAGAACCTAGACCTTATCTCCAACCACTGCCCAGGGTTGAAAATGATGCAGAAATCAGAACTCTTTCCCCATGGCAAGAAACCTTGTGGTTGGCATGTTGTCCAACGTTCAGTGTAGATGAAATAAGCGTGGCCCATGAGGACGAGCCCATGCTTGCGGGCCACATTGGTCACAAACACACATTGTGACCCTCAGCCTGAGCCCAGTCCTCAGGTAAGGCCTCTCAGGGCCTATATGAAGAGACAGCATATTGGGCTTGCCATGCCCCTAGGCCCCAATTTTTAACCATAGTTCGGGTTGTACCTTCACTCTTCCCCAGGGCTCTGCTTTGGAATTCCTCTTTTGGTGGGACACCTGAGGTAACAAACCTGAAAGGAGTCCTCCCATTCCAAAGATTGACGAAAAACAATTGGGATCGGGCCAAATCCACAGAGAGGAAGATTCGTCCATGGCCCATGAGACCCCCCCAACATTCCACGGCCATCGCTGAAACAAAATCCAGAGACAAAAGCCTGAGCAAGCGCCTCAGACTCGCTCATTCTTCATATCCTGAAGAGTTCTTCTCATGGTTTGTAGATCGGGCGTGCCATACCTAAGTCCCCAAACTTAAGCTGAGTTTGTGTTTTCAGTCTTCTATCCTCAAAGTCCTGGGCCACACTCCCTCCAGGCTGGGGCCCCTGGATCCACACATTAGGACTGCCCCCACCCAATCCATGGGAATTCTCCCCATTCCATTGTCAAAAATCGTACAAATTAGGAGAACCCTCCAAAGTCCCTGAGGCCATCCCAATAGTGTAGGTCGCCCGGGTCAAAAAAGGGCGGTTGATACCGGCTGAGCATCTACCTCCACTCATCTACCTCCACTCATACCAAGAAGATTGAACCAGACAGGACCCGAGGCCATTATCGGATCCATTGCTTTGGTTTACAGGCATGTCACCTCAAAAGCCTGGATTCCAATACCAGCAGAGGGGATTTCCTGAGGCACTCATCAGAACAAATCTCGTCTCCACAAGGAAACTTGTGCATGGGAGCTATGCCAAAGCTTAGAAGAATACTTCAGGGTCCCGGTGCCACCTCCCCATTCCAAGGCCCTCATGGACACAAACACACGTTAGGTCCCATCCTCTGGAAAGTGCATTTCAACTCAGCCACCCCGGTTGCTCCCAAAGATCCATTAGATCTAAACTGTCTTGTTGCTAGGAGACAATTGGAAGGCGAGGCGGACTTCCCAGGCATCCATCCTCGAACAGTGCTCTGGAGTCATTCCATATGCTTGGTTTACAGGCATGTCTCCTCAAAAGCCTGGATTCCAATACCAGCAGAGGGGATTTCCTGAGGCACCCATCAGAACAAATCTCGTCTCCACAAGGAAACTTGTGCATGGGAGCTATGCCAAAGCTTAGGAGAATACTTCAGGGTCCCGGTGCCACCTCCCCATTCCAAGGCCCTCATGGACACAAACACACATTAGGACCCATCCTCTGGATAGTGCATTTCAACTCAGCCTCCCCGGTTGCTCCCGCAGATCCATTAGATCTAAACTGTCTTGTTGCTAGGAGATAATTGGAAGGCGAGGCGGACTTCCCAGGCCACAACCTGGAATGGTGCTCTGGAGTCATTCCAAATGGGATGTCCTGGAGCTGTCCAACAGGTCTCAATTGTCCCACAGAAGGAATCCTTGAAGGGGAAATCCCACATCTCCCAACGTGGAAAACTTACATGGCCTCGAGATTCCGCTCCCTTCATGAAGGGGCCGTCATGCACAGAAACTCCAACCTGAACCAACGTCGGATCCTCGCCCTGACTTCAGATGCATGAGATATAGGTTCAGATCTGCAGGGGGTACCTGCCGTGCCCTCACCCTGAATCCGAAGTCTAGCTTGTGTTCTCAGACTTCCGTCCTCACTCTCCTGGCCCCGAAGCGCTCATGTTTGGCAATTCCGGACCAACAATGAAGCACTCTGCCTGCCCTCTAGAAAAAATATATTGCCTAATGAGCTGACCAGGCAGCTTAAATGAAGATAAACCTACACGGCACTCGAATGTACTCAAATTATATAGTCTAACCTGGGCACTAATGCACTGTCTGACACAACCTGAGCCCGGACCTGCTGACGAACACCCAGACAGCTGACCGCACGTTGAGCACATCAGACCCGCCATGGCCTTAGGTCATCATCTCTTCCCTACCTCAGTTTTCAGGCTTCAGAACCTAGACCTTATCTCCAATCACTTCCCACGGGTGACTGTGATGCCGAAATCAGAACTCTTCCTGACCCATGGCAAGAAACCTTGTGGTTGGCATGTTGTCCAACGTTCAGTGTAGGAGAAACCAGCATTCACCCTGAGGCCCCGCCCATTCTTGAGTGCGAGGAGAGCATAAACACGCATTGTGACCTCAGCGTGAGTCCTGTCCTCTAGTTAGTCCTCTCAGTGGCTGGATCATTAGATGTCATAATGGGCTTGACATGTCCCTAGTCCCCAATTTTTAACCAGATTTCTGGTTGTCCAGTCGCCCCATTCGAGGGGTCTACTCTGGAATCCCTCATTTGGTGGGACATCTGAGGTTGAAAAACAAAATGAAACAAATCGACAACAACAAAAAAACGGACTTCTCCAATCCCCAGAATGACCGCAAACTCTTTGGACGGGACCGAACCCCCAGAGAGTAAGACTCGTCCATTTCCCATGAAGTCACCCGGCAATTTCACGACCATGAGTGACACGATATCCAGAGACAAAAACTTGAGCAAGAGCCTCACACTCGCCCTTTTTTCATATCCCGAAGTGTTCTCCTCATGGTCCGTAGATCATTCCTGCCATACCTATGACCGAAAACATAAGCCGAGTTTGTGTTTTCAGACAACTGTCCAAACAGCTCTGGCCTGCACACCCTAGAGGCTCAGGGCCCTGGAGCCAAACCTGAGGACTGTACTTGCCCTCTCCAAGGGAATTGTATGTGCCCATTCCAATGGCCACAACCCTACTAATAGGATAACCTCCAAAGTCCCTGAGGCCATCCCAATAGTTGTGGCTTCCCAGGACAAACAGGGGCAATCTGAGCCCATCTGAGCACCTACCTGCACTCAGACCCGTAGACTGATGTCCCCAGAGGTAAAAAGGAACTAACAGGCCCCTAGGCACTAATCGGATCCATTGCTTTGGTTTCCAGGCATCTCTCCTCAGAGGCCTGGATTTCAATACCAGCATATGGCTGTTTCTTGACTCACCCATCAGAACAAATCTCATCTACACATGGGAAACATGCACGTTGGAGCTGTGTCAAAGCCTCCGTTTAGGAGAACCCTTCAGGGCCCCAGGGCCACCGCTTCATTCCAAGGTCTCCATAGACACAAAAACATATTAGGACACATCCACAGGAGAGTCCATTTCCACTCAGCCTCCTCGGTTGCCCCCCACATCCAGCAGATCTAACCTGTCTTGTTGCTTGGAGACCATTGGAATGCGAGGTGGGCTACCCAGCCATCCATCCTTAGAACCCTGCTCGGAATCATTGGCCTGGAGCCAACCAACAGGTCTCAATTGTCCTGCAGAAGAATCTTTGCAGTTTGGAGCTTCTCACAACTCCCATCGTGGGAAAACCCCCATGTCCTCGTGATCCAACCCCCCTCAGGAAAGGGCCATCAGGGCAGAAAGTCCAACCTGAGCGATCGTCTGATCCTTGCCCTGACTTCAGATGCACGAGATCTCTATTGAGGTCTGTAGATTGTGCCTACCATATCCTCACCCAGAAACCTAGGCCTAGCTTGGTTTCTCAGACTCCGTCCTCAGACTACTGGCCCACAAGCCCTCCAGTTTGGCAATCCAGAACTACAATGCTGCACTCTGCCTGCCCTACAGAAGTAAAACATTGCCCACAGGGCTACCCGGAAACCCCAAATGAGGATCCACCTGCACGCCAATCGGCTGTACCCCAAACATATAGGCTGATCTGGGCACTATTTCCCCTTCTGACCCAGCCTGAGCGTGGACCTCCTTGTCCCACCCAGACAGCTGGCCGCACACTGAGCACATCGGATCCGCCATGGCCTTAGGTCGTCATCTCTTCCCAACTGCGGTTTTCAGGCTCCAGAACCTAGACCTTATCTCCAACCACTGCCCAGGGTTGAAAATGATGCAGAAATCAGAACTCTTTCCCCATGGCAAGAAACCTTGTGCTTGGCATGTTGTCCAACATTCAGTTTTGTTGAAACAAGCGTGGCCCATGAGGCCCAGCCCATGCATGCGGGCCACATTGGTCACAAACACACATTGTGACCCTCAGCCTGAGCCCAGTCCTCAGGTAAGGCCTCTCAGCGCCTATATGAAGAGACAGCATATTGGGCTTGCCATGCCCCTAGGCCCCAATTTTTAACCATAGTTCGGGGTGTCCCTTCACTCTTCCCCAGGGCTCTGCTTTGGAAATCCTCTTTTGGTGGGACACCTGAGGTAACAAACCTGAAAGGAGTCCTCCCATCCCACAGATTGACGAAAAACAATTGGGATCGGGCCAAATCCACAGAGAGGAAGAGTCGTTCATGGCCCATGAGACCTTCCAAACATTCCACGGCCATCGCTGAAACAAAATCTAGAGAAAATCCTGAGCAAGCGACTCAGACTCGCTCATTCTTCATATCCTGAAGAGTTCTTCTCATGGTTTGTAGATCGGGCGTGCCATACCTACGTCCCCAAACTTAAGCTGAGTTTGTGTTTTCAGTCTTCTGTCCTCAAAGTCCTGGGCCACACTCCCTCCAGGCTGGGGCCCCTGGAACCACACATTAGGACTGCCCCCACCCAATCCATGGCAATTCTGCCCATTCCATTGTCAAAAATCGTACAAATTAGCAGAACCCTCCAAATTCCCTGAGGCCATCCCAATAGTGTATGTCGCCCGGGACAAAAAAGGGCCGTTGATACCGGCTGAGCATCTACCTCCACTCATCTACCTCCACTCATACCAAGAAGATTGAACCAGACAGGACCCGAGGCCATTATCGGATCCATTGCTTTGGTTTACAGGCATGTCTCCTCAAAAGCCTGGATTCCAATACCAGCAGAGGGGATTTCCTGAGGCACCCATCAGAACAAATCTCGTCTCCACAAGGAAACTTGTGCATGGGAGCTATGCCAAAGCTTAGGAGAATACTTCAGGGTCCCGGTGCCACCTCCCCATTCCAAGGCCCTCATGGACACAAACACACATTAGGACCCATCCTCTGGAAAGTGCATTTCAACTCAGCCACCCCGGTTGCTCCCGCAGATACATTAGATCTAAACTCTCTTGTTGCTAGGAGACAATTGGAAGGCGAGGCGGACTTCCCAGGCATCCATCCTCGTACGGTGCTCTGGAGTCATTCCATATGGGATGCCCTGGAGATATCCAACAGGTCTCAGTTGTCCCGCAGAAGGAATCCTTGAAGGGGGCATCCCACATCTCCCAACGTGGAAAACCTCCATGGCCTCGAGATTCCGCTCCCTTCATGAAGGGGCCGTCATGCACAGAAACTCCAACCTGAGCCAACGTCGGATCCTCGCCCTGACTTCCGATGCATGAGATATTGGTTCAGATCTGCAGGGGGTACCTGACGTGCCCTCACCCTGAATCCGAAGTCTAGCTTGTGTTCTCAGACTTCCGTCCTCACTCTCCTGGCCCCGAAGCCCTCATGTTTGGTAATTCCGGACCGACAATGAATCACTCTGCCTGCCCTCTAGAAAAAATATATTGCCTAAAGAGCTGACCAGGCAGCTTAAATGAAGATAAACCTACACGGCACTCGAATGTACCCAAATTATATAGTCTATCCTGGGCACTAATGCACTGTCTGACACAACCTGAGCCCGGACCTGCTGACCAACACCCAGACAGCTGACCGCACCCTGAGCACATCAGACCCGCCATGGCCTTAGGTCATCATCTCTTCCCTACCTCAGTTTTCAGGCTTCAGAACCTAGACCTTATCTCCAATCACTGCCCACGGGTGACTGTGATGCAGAAATCAGAACTCTTCCTGACCCATGGCAAGAAACCTTGTGGTTGGCATGTTGTCCAACGTTCAGTGTAGGAGAAAACAGCATTCACCCTGAGGCCCTGCCCATTCTTGAGTGCGAGGAGAGCATAAACACGCATTGTGACCCTAGCGTGAGTCCTGTCCTCTAGTAAGTCCTCTCAGTGGCTGGAAGATTAGATGTCATAATGGGCTTGACATGTCCCTAGTCCCCAATTTTTAACCAGATTTCTGGTTGTCCAGTCGCCCCACCCCAGGGCTCTACTCTGGAATCCCTCATTTGGTGGGACATCTGAGGTTGAAAAACAAAATGAAACAAATCGACAACAACAACAAAAAAACGGACTACTTCCATCCCGAGAATGACCCGAAACTCTTTGGACGGGACCGAACCCCCAGAGAGTAAGACTCGTCCATTTCCCATGAAGTCACCCGGCAATTTCACGACCATGAGTGACACGATATCCAGAGACAAAAACTTGAGCAAGAGCCTCACACTCGCCCTTTTTTCATATCCCGAAGTGTTCTCCTCATGGTCTGTAGATCAGTCCTGCCATACCTATGACCCAAAACATAAGCCGAGTTTGTGTTTTCAGACAACTGTCCAAACAGCTCTGGCCTACACACCCTACAGGCTCAGGGCCCTAGACCAAACCTGAGGACTGTACTTGCCCTCTCCAAGGGAATTGTGTGTGCCCATTCCAATGGCCACAACACTACTAATAGGATAACCTCCAAAGTCCCTGAGGCCATCCCAATAGTTGTGGCTTCCCAGGACAAACAGGGGCAATCTGAGCCCATCTGAGCACCTACCTGCACTCAGACCCATAGACTGATGTCCCCAGAAGTAAAAACGAATGAACAGGCCCCTAGGCACTAATCGGATCCATTGCTTTGGTTTCCAGGCATCTCTCCTCAGAGGCCTGGATTTCAATACCAGCATATGGCTGTTTCTTGACTCACCCATCAGAACAAATCTCATCTACCCATGTGAAACTTCCACGTTGGAGCTGTGTCAAAGCCTCTGTTTAGGAGAACCCTTCAGGGCCCCAGGGCCACCGCTTCATTCCAAGATCTCCATAGACACAAATACATATTAGGACACATCCACAGGAGAGTCCATTTCAACACAGCCTCCTCGGTTGACCCCCACATCCAGCAGATCTAACCTGTCATGTTGCTTGGAGACAATTGGAATGCGAGGTGGGCTACCCAGCCATCCATCCTTAGAACCCTGCTCGGAATCGTTGGCCTGGAGCCAACCAACAGGTCTCAATTGTCCTGCAGAAGAATCTTTGCAGTTTGGAGCTTCTCACAACTCCCATCGTGCGAAAACCCCCATGTCCTCGTGATCCAAACCCCTTCAAGAAAGGGCCATCAAGGCAGAAAGTCCAACCGGAGCGATCGTCTGATCCTTAACCTGACTTCAGATGCACGAGATCTCTATTGAGTTCTGTAGATTGTGCCTGCCATATCCTCACCCAGAAACCTAGGCCAAGCTTGGGTTCTCAGACTCCGTCCTCAGACTACTGGCCCACAAGCCCTCCAGTTTGGCAATCCAGAACTACAATGCCGCACTCTGCCTGCCCTACAGAAGTAAAACATTGCCCTCAGGGCTACACCGAAACCCCAAATGGGGATCAACCTGCACGCCAATCGGCTGTACCCCAAACATATAGGCTGACCTGGGCACTATTTCCCCTTCTGACCCAGCCTGAGCCTGGACCACCTGGTCCCACCCAGACAGCTGGCCGCACACTGAGCACATCGGACCCGCCATGGCCTTAGGTCGTCATCTCTTCCCAACTGAGGTTATCAGGGTCCAGAACCTAGACCTTATCACCAACCACTGCCCAGGGTTGAAAATGATGAAGAAATCAGAACTCTTTCCCCATGGCAAGAAACCTTGTGGTTGGCATGTTGTCCAACGTTCAGTGTAGTTGAAACAAGCGTGGCCCATGAGGCCCAGCCCATGCTTGCGGGCCACATTGGTCACAAACACACATTGTGACCCTCAGCCTGAGCCCAGTCCTCAGGTAAGGCCTCTCAGGGCCTATATGAAGAGACAGCATATTGGGCTTGCCATGCCCCTAGGCCCCAATTTTTAACCATAGTTCGGGGTGTCCCTTCACTCTTCCCCAGGGCTCTGCTTTGGAATTCCTCTTTTGGTGGGACACCTGAGGTAACAAACCTGAACGGAGTCCTCCCATCCCACAGATTGACGAAAAACAATTGGGATCGGGCCAAATCCACAGAGAGGAAGATTCGCCCATGGCCCATGAGACCTCCCCAACATTCCACGGCCATCGCTGAAACAAAATCCAGAGACAAAAGCCTGAGCAAGCGCCTCAGACTCGCTCATTCTTCATATCCTGAAGAGTTCTTCTCATGGTTTGTAGATCGGGCGTGCCATACCTACGTCCCCAAACTTAAGCTGAGTTTGTGTTTTCAGTCTTCTGTCCTCAAAGTCCTGGGCCACACTCCCTCCAGGCTGGGGCCCCTGGAGCCCCACATTAGGACTGCCCCCACCCAATCCATGGGAATTCTGCCAATTCCATTGTCAAAAATCGTACAAATTAGGAGAACCCTCCAAAGTCCCTGAGGCCATCCCAATAGTGTACGTCACCAAAAAAACAAGGGCTGTCTGACACCAGCTAATAATCGACCTCCACTCATACAATAGATGGATGTCCCCAGAGAAGAAGATTGAAACAGACAGGACCCTAGGCCATAATAGGCCCAGTGCTTTGGGTTACAAGCATGTGTCCTCAAAAGCCTGATTCCAATACGAGCATAGGTGTTTTCCTGAGGCACCCATCAGAACTCATCTCGTCTCCACAAGGAAACCTGTGCATTGGAGCTATGTCCAGAGCTTAGGAGAGTACTTCAGGGTCCCGGTGCCACCGCCCCATTCCAAGGCCCTCATGGACAAAAAACATATTAGGACCCATCCTCAGGAAAGTCCATTTCAATTCAGCCACCCCTGTTGCTCCGGCAGAGCCATCAGATCTAAACTGTCTTGTTGCTAGGAGACAATTGGAATGCGAGGCGCTTCCCAGGCACCCATTCGCGAACGGTGCTCTGGAGTCATTCCATATGGAATGTCCTGGAGCTGTCCAACAGGTCTCAATTGTCCCGCAGAAGGAATCCTTGAAGGGGGCATCCCACAACTCCCAACGTGGGAAAACCTCAATGGCCCCGAGATTCCCCTCCCTTCATGAAGCGGCCGTCATGCACAGAAACTCCAACCAGAGCCAACGGCTGATCCTCGCCCTGACTTCAGATGCATGAGATATTGGTTCAGATCTGCAGGGGGTACCGGCCGTGCCCTCACCGTGAAACCCAAGTCTAGCTTGTCTTCTCAGACTTCCGTCCTCACAATCCTGGCCCCGAAGGCGTCAAGTTTGGCAATTCCAGACACACAATGCAGCACTCTGCCTGCCCTCTAGAAAAAAAAGTATTGGCTCATGGGCTGCCCAGGCACCTTAAATGAGGATAAACCTACACAGCACTCGACTTTACCCAAATTATATAGTCTAACCTGGGCACTAATGCACTGTCGAACACAACCTGAGCCCGGACATCATGACCAACACCCTGAAAGCTGACCGCACACTGTCCACATAAAAACCGCCATGGCCTTAGGTCATCATCTCTTCCCTACCTCCGTTTTCAGGCTTCAGAACCGAGACCTTATCTCCAATCACTGCCCAGGGGTGAGTGTGATGCAGAAATCAGAACTCCTCCTTACCCATGGCAAGAACCCTTGTGGTTGGCACGTTGTCCAACGTTCAGTGTAGGAGAAACCAGCATTCACCCTGAGGCCCCGCCCATTCTTGCGTGGGACGAGGGCATACATACGCATTGTGACCCTCAGCATGAGTCCTGTCCTCTAGTAAGTCCTCTCAGTGGCTGGACCATTAGATGTCATAATGGGCTTGACATGTCCCTAGGCCCCAATTTTTAACCAGATTTCTGATTGTCCAGTCGCCCCTCCCCAGGGTTCCAGTCTGGAATCCCTCATTTGGTGGGACACCTGAGGTTAAAAAAGAAAACAACAACAACAAAAAAAAAAAAACGGACTTCTTCCAGCCCACAAAATGACCCCAAACTCTTTGGACGGGGCCAAACCACCAGAGAGTAAGACTCGTCCATTTCCCATGAAGTCACCCAGAAATTCCACGACCATGAGTGGCACGATATCCAGAGACAAAAACTTGAGCAGGAGACTCACACTCGCCCTTCTTTCAAATCCCGAAGAGTTCTCCTCATGGTCCGTAGGTCAGTCCTGCCATACCTACGACCCGAAACATAAGCCGAGTTTGTGTTTTCAGACAACTGTCCAAACAGCCCTGGCCTACACAATCTACAGGCTCAGGCCCCTGGAGCCAAAACTGAGAACTGTACTTGCCCTCTCCAAGGGAATTGTGTGTGCCCATTCCAATGGCCACAACCCTACTAATAGGATAAACCTCCAAAGTCCCTGATCCATCTCAATAGTGGTGGCTTCCCAGGAAAAATAGGGGCATTCTGAGCCCAACTGAGCACCTTCCTGCACTCAGACCCATAGACAGATGTCCCCAGAGGTAAAAAGGAAAGAACAGGCCCCTAGCACTAATCAGATCCATTGCTTTCGTTTCCAGGCATCTCTCCTCAGAGGCCTGGATAACAAAACAGCACATAGCTGTTTCTTGACTCACCCATCAGAAAACATCTCATCTACACATGGGAAACTTGCACGTTGGAGCTGTGTCAAAGCCTCTGCTTAAAAGAACCCTTTAGGGCCCCAGTGCCACCGCTTCATTCCAAGGTCTCCATAGACACAAAAGCACATTAGGACCCATCCCCAGGGGTGTCCATTTCAACTCAGCGTCCTCGGTTGCTCCCCACAGATCCAGGAGATCTAACCTGTCTTGTTGCTAGGAGGCAATTGGAATGCGAGGCGGGCTCCCTGCATCCATCCGCGAACGGTGCTCTGGAGTCATTCCATATGGGATGTCCTGGAGCTGTCCAACAGGTCTCAATTGTCCCGCAGAAGGAATCCTTGAAGGGGGCATCCCACAACTCCCAACGTGGGAAAACCTCAATGGCCCCGAGATTCCGCTCCCTTCATGAAGCGGACGTCATGCACAGAAACTCCAACCTGAGCCAACGTCTGATCCTCGCCCTGACTTCAGATGCATGAGATATTGGTTCAGATCTGCAGGGGGTACCTGCCGTGCCCTCACCCTGAAACCAAGTCTAGCTTGTCTTCTCAGACTTCCGTCCTCACACTCCTGGCCACGATGCCCTCAAGTTTGGCAATTCCGGACCCACAATGCAGCACTCTGCCTGCCCTCTAGAAAAAAAATTGTTGCATCAGGAGCTGCCCAGGCAGCTTAAATGAGGATAAACCTACACAGCACTCTACGTTACCCAATTAGATAGTCTAACCTGGGCACTAATGCACTGTCGAACACAACCTGATCCCGGACCTCCTGACCAATACACAGAAAGCTGACCGCACACTGAGCACATAAAAACCGCCATGGCCTTAGGTCATCATCTCTTCCCTACCTCCGTTTTCAGGCTTCAGAACCGAGACCTTATCTCCAATCACTGCACAGCGGTGTGTCTGATGCAGAAATCAGAACTCTTCCTGACCCATGGCAAGAACCCTTGTGGTTGGCACGTTGTCCAACGTTCAGTGTAGGAGAAACCAGCATTCACCCTGAGGCCCCGCCCATTCTTGAGTGCGACGAGGGCATACATACGCATTGTGACCCTCAGCATGAGTCCTGTCCTCTAGTAAGTCCTCTCAGTGGCTGGACCATTAGATGTCATAATGGGCTTGACATGTCCCTAGGCCCCAATTTTTAACCAGATTTCTGATTGTCCAGTCGCCCCTCCCCAGGCCTTTACTTTGGAATCCCTCATTTGGTGGGACACCTGAGGTTAAAAAAGGAAACAACAACAACAACAACAACAACAACAACAACAACAACAAAACGGACTTCTTGCAGCCCACAGAATGACCCCAAACTCTTTGGACAGGGCCAAACCACCAGAGAGTACGACTCGTCGATTTCCCATGAAGTCACCCAGAAATTCCACGACCATGAGTGACACGATATCCAGAGACAAAAACTTGAGCAGGAGCCTCACACTCGCCCTTTTTTCAAATCCCGAAGAGTTCTCCTCATGATCTATAGGTCCGTCCTGCAATACCTAAGACCGAAACATAAGCCGAGTTTGTGTTTTCAGACAACTGTCCAAACAGCCCTGGCCTACACAACCTACAGGCTCAGGCCTCTGGAGCCAAACCTGAGGACTGTACTTGCCCTCTCCAAGGGAATTGTGTGTGCCCATTCCAATGGCCACAACCCTTCGAATAGGATAAACCTCCAAAGTCCCTGATCCATCTCAATAGTGGTGGCTTCCCAGGAAAAACAGGGGCAATCTGAGCCCAACTGAGCACCTACCTGCACTCAGACCCATAGACAGATGTCCCCAGAGGTAAAAAGGAAAGAACAGGCCCCTAGGCACTAATCAGATCCATTGATTTGGTTTCCAGGAATCTCTCCTCAGACGCCTGGATATCAAAACAACATATAGCTGTTTCTTGACTCACCCAACAGAAAACATCTCATCTACACATGGGAAACTTGCACGTTGGAGCTATGTCAAAGCCTCTGTTTAAAAGAACCCTTTAGGGCCCCAGTGCCACCGCTTCATTCCAAGGTCTCCATAGACACAAAAGCACATTAGGACACGTCCCCAGGGGTATCCATTTCTACTCAGCGTCCTCGGTTGCTCCCCACAGATCCAGGAGATCTAACCTGTCTTGTTTCTAGGAGAAAATTGGAATGCGAGGATGGCTACCCAGCCATCCATCCTTAGAACCCTGCTCAGAATCATTGGCCTGGAGCCAAACAACAGGTCTCAATTGTCCTGCAGAAGACTCTCTGCAGTTTGGAGCTTCTCACAACTCCCATCGTGGGAAAACCCCCATGGCCTCGTGGTGCACCCCATTCATGAAGGGGCCATCAGGGACAGAAACTCCAATCTGAGCGATCGTCTGATCCTCGCCCTGACTTTAGATGCACGAGATCTCGATTCAGGTCTGTACATTCTGCCTGCCATGGCCTCACCCAGTAACCTAAGCCTAGCTTGTGTTCTCAGACTTTGGTCGTCAGACTACTGCCCCACAAGCCCTCCAGTTTTGCAATCCAGAACTACAATGCAGCACCCTGCCCGCCCTCCAGAATAAAAACATTGCCCTCTGGGGCTACCCAGTAACCCCAAATGAGGATCAACCTGAACCGACCTTGGCTGTACCCCAAATACATAGGCTGACCAGGGCACTAATGCCCTTTCTGACACAGCCTGAGCCTGGACCCCTCTGGCCCCTCCCAGACAGCTGGCCGCACACTGAGCACATCGAGCCGCCGTGGCCTTAGGTCGTCATCCCTTCCCAACCTCGGTTTTCAGGTTTCAGAACCTAGAACTTATCTCCAATCACTGCACAGGGTTGATGGTGATGCAGAAATCAGAACTCCTTCCCCATGGCAAGAAACCTTGTGGTTGGCATGTTGTCCAACGTTCAGTTGTGTTGAAACCAGTGTGGCCCATGATGCCCTGCCCATGCTCGCCGGCCACTTTGGTCACAAATGCACATTGTGACCCTCAGGCTGAGCCCAGTCCTCAAGTAAGGCCAGTCAGTGGCTGGATGAAGAGATAACATATTGGGCTTGCCATGGCCCTAGGCCCCAATTTTTAACCATAGTTCGGGTTGTCCCTTCAGTCTTCCCCACGGCTTTGCTTTGGAATTCCAATTTAGGTGGGACACCTGAGGTAACAATACTGAAATGAGTACACCCATCCCACAGATTGACGACAAGCAATTGGGAATTGGGCCAAATCCTCAGAGAGGAAGATTCGTCCATGGCCCATGAGGCCTCCCCGACATTGCACGGCCATTGCTGATACAAAATCCAGAGACAAAAGCCTGAGCAAGCGCCTCAGAATCGCACTTTCTTCATATCCTGAAGAGTTCTTCTCATGGTTTGTAGATCGGGCCTGCCATACCTACGTCCCCAAACCTAAGCTGAGTTTGTGTTTTCAGACTTCTGTCCTCAAAGTCTTGGGCCACACTCCCTCCAGGCTGGGTTTCTGGAGCCACACATTAGGACTGTGCCTACCAATCCATGGGAATTCTGCCTATTCCATGGTCCAAAATCGTACAAATTAGGAGAAACCTCCAAAGTCCCTGAGGCCATCCCAATAGTGTAGGTCACCCGGAACAAACAAGGAATGTCTGACAACAGCTGATAATCGACCTCCACTCATACCATTGATGGATGTCCCCAGAGAAGAAGATTGAAACAGACAGGACCCTAGGCCATAATAGGATCCAGTGCTTTGGGTTACAAGCATGTGTCCTCAAAAGCCTGATTCCAATGCGAGCATAGGGGTTTTCCTGAGGCACCCATCAGAACTCATCTCGTCTCCACAAGGAAACCTGTGCATGGGAGCCATGTCCACAGCTTAGCAGAGTACTTCAGTGTCCCAGTGCCACCGCCACATTCCAAGGCCCTCATGGATACAAAAACACATTAGGACCCATCCTCAGGAAAGTGCATTTCAACTCAGCCACCCCTGTTGCTCCGGCAGAGCCATCAGATCTAAACTGTCTTGCTATTAGGTGACAATTGGAATGCGAGGCAGGCTTCCCAGGCATCCATCCGCGAACGGAGCTCTGGAGTCATTCCATATCGGATGTCCTGGAGCTGTCCAACAGGTCTTAATTGTCCCGCAGAAGGAATCCTTGAAGGGGGCATCCCACAACTCCCAACGTGGGAAAACCTCAATGGCCTCGAGATTCCGCTCCCTTCATGAAGCGGCCGTCATGCACAGAAACTCCAACCAGAGCCAACGGCTGATCCTCGCCCTGACTTCAGATGCATGAGATATTGGTTCAGATCGGCAGGGGGTACCTGCCGTGCCCTCGCCCTGAAACCCAAGTCTAGCTTGTCTTCTCAGACTTCCGTCCTCACACTCCTGGCCCCGAAGCCCTCAAGTGTGACAATTCCGGACCTACAATGCAGCACCCTGCCTGCCCTCTAGAAAAAAAATGATTGCCTCATGAGCTGCCCAGGCACCTTAAATGAGGAAAACCTACACAGCACTCGACTTTACCCAAATTATATAGTCTAACCTGGGCACTAATGCACTGTCGAACACAACCTGAGCCCGGACCTCCTGACAAACACCCAGAAAGCTGACCGCACATTGAGCACATAAAACCCGCCATGGCCTTAGGTCTTCATCTCTTTCCTACCTCAGTTTTCAGGCTTCAGAACCGAGACCTTATCTCCAATCACTGCCCAGGGGTGAGTGTGATGCAGAAATCAGAACTCCTCCTTACCCATGGCAAGAACCCTTGATGTTGGCACGATGTCCAACGTTCAGTGTAGGAGAAACCAGCATTCACCCTGAGGCCCCGCCCATTCTTGAGTGCGACGAGGGCATACACACGCATTGTGACCCTCAGCATGAGTCCTGTCCTCTAGTAAGTCCTCTCAGTGGCTGGACCATTAGATGTCATAATGGGCTTGACATATCCCAAACCCCAATTTTTAACCAGATTTCTGATTGTCCAGTAGCCCCTCCCCAGGGCTCTACTCTGGAATCCCTCATTTGGTGGGACACCTGAGGTTAAAAACAACAACAACAACAACAACAACAAAAACAACAACAACAACAACAAAAACGGACTTCCTCCAGCCCACAGAATGACCCCAAACTCTTTGGACGGGCCAAACCACCAGAGAGTAAGACTCCTCCATTTCCCAAAGTCACCCGGCAATTTCACGACCATGAGTGACACGATATCCAGAGACAAAAACTTGAGCAGGAGCCTCACACTCGCCCTTCTTTCAAATCCCGAAGAGTTCTCCTCATGGTCTGTAGATCAGTCCTGCCATACCTATGACCCGAAACATAAGCCGAGTTTGTGTTTTCAGACAACTGTCCAAACAGCCCTGGCCTACACAACCTACAGGCTCAGGCCCCTGGCGCCAAACCTGAGGACTGTACTTGCCCTCTCCAAGGGAATTGTGTGTGCCCATTCCAATGGCCACAACCATTCTAATAGGATAAACCTCCAAAGTCCCTGATCCATCTCAATAGTGGTGGCTTCCCAGGAAAAACAGGGGCAATCTGAGCCCAACTGAGCACCTACCTGCACTCAGACCCATAGACAGATGTCCCCAGAGGTAAAAAGGAAAGAACAGGCCCCTAGGCACTAATCAGATCCATTGCTTTGGTTTCCAGGCATCTCTCCTCAGAGGCCTGGATTTCAAAAGCAGCTCCAGCTGTTTCTTGACTCACCGATCAGAAAACATCTCATCTACACATGGGAAACTTGCACGTTGGAGCTGTGTCAAAGCCTCTGTTTAGGAGAACACTTTAGGGCGCCAGTGCCACCGCTTCATTCCAAGGTCTCCATAGACACAAAAGCACATTAGTACCCATCCCCAGGGTTGTCCATTTCAACTCAGCGTCCTCGGTTGCTCCCCACAGATCCAGGAGATCTAACCTGTCTTGTTGCTAGGAGGCAATTGGAATGCGAGGTGGGATACCCAGCCATCCATCCTTAGAACCCTGCTCAGAATCATTGGCCTGGAGCCAAACAACAGGTCTCAATTGTCCTGCAGAAGACTCTCTGCAGTTTGGAGCTTCTCACAACTCCCATCGTGGGAAAACCCCCATGGCCTCACGATGCCCCCCCATTCATGAAGGGGCCATCAGGGACAGAAACTCCAACCTGAGCGATCGTCTGATCCTCGCCCTGACTTCAGATTCACGAGATCTCGATTCAGGTCTGTAGATTGTGCCTGCCATGGACTCACCCAGAAACCTAAGCCTAGCTTGTGTTCTCAGACTTTTGTCGTCAGACTACTGGCCCACAAGCCCTCCAGTTTGGCAATCCAGAACTACAACGCTGCACTCTGACTGCCCTCCAGAAGAAAAACATTGTCCTCTTGGGCTACCCAGTAACCCCAAATGAGGATCAACCTGCACCGACCATGGCTGTAACCCAAATACATAGGCTGACCAGGACACTGATGCACTTTCTGACACAGCCTGAGCCTGGACCTCTTGGCAACTCCCAGACAGCTGGCCGCACACTGAGCACATCGAGCCGCCGTGGCCTTAGGTCGTCATCCCTTCCGAACCTCGGTTTTCAGGTTTCAGAACCTAGACCTTATCTCCTATCACTGCCCAGTGTTGAAGGTGATGCAGAAATCAGAACTCCTTCCCCATGGCAAGAAACCTTGTGGTTGGCATGTTGTCCAACGTTCAGTGTAGTTGAAACCAATGTGGCCCATGATGCCCCGCCCATGCTCGCGGGCCACATTGGTCACAAACCCACATTGTGACCCTCAGGCTGAGCCCAGTCCTCAAGTAAGGCCACTCAGTGGCTGGATGAAGAGATAACATATTGGGCTTGCCATGCCCCTAGGCCCCAATTTTTAACCATAGTTCGGGTTGTCCCTTCAGTCTTCCACACGGCTTTGCTTTGGAATTCCTCTTTTGGTGGGACACCTGAGGTAACAAACCTGAAAGGAGACCCCCCATCCCACAGATTGACGAAAAGCAATTGGGAATCGGGCCAAATCCTCAGAGAGGAAGATTCGTCCATGGCCCATGAGGCCTCCCCGACATTCCACGGCCATCGCTGATACAAAATCCAGAGACAAAAGCCTGAGCAAGCGCCTCAGACTCCCACTTTCTTCATATCCAAAGAGTTCTTCTCATGGTTTGTAGATCGGGCCTGTCATACCTACGACCCCAAACCTAAGCTGAGTTTGTGTTTTCAGACTTCTGTCCTCAAAGTCTTGGGCCACACTCCCTCCAGGCTGGGTCCCTGGAGACACACATTAGGACTGTGCCTACCAATCCATGGGAATTCTGCCCATTACATGGTCCAAAATCGTACAAATTAGGAGAAAGCTCCAAAGTCCCTGAGGCCATCCCAATAGTGTAGGTCTCCCAGAACAAACAAGGACTGTCTGACACCAGCTGATAATCGACCTCCACTCATACCATAGATGGATGTCCCCAGAGAAGAAATTGAACCAGACAGGACACTAGGCTATAATAGGATCCATTGATTTGGGTTACAGGCATGTGTCCTCAAAAGCCTGATTCCATTACGAGCATAGGGGTTTTCCTGAGGCACCCATCAGAACTCATCTCGTCTCCCAAGGAACCTGTGCATGGGAGCCATGTCCAAAGCTTAGGAGAGTACTTCAGGGTCCCGGTGCCACCGCCCCATTCCAAGGCCCTCATGGACACAAAAACACATTAGGACCCATCC